>NW_010521499.1:0-13468 GCF_000687285.1 Phaethon lepturus | reverse complement strand
AAAAGAAAAGAAAAGAAAAGAAAAGAATTTGAGAGAAGAAACACAAAAAGTTGAATAGTTGCATATCAGGCAGCAACTGGGGAACAGTCCTATGTGTTTTAAACCAGCATTTTAGAACACGTACAAATATATATGATCTTAGGAATATTTAGGTTGCAAAGGACTCCAGCGAGCCTCTAGTCGAAGCTTTTGCTCAAAGCCTGGTCAGCACTATGGTCAGACCAGATTGCTCAGGCTTTATCCATTAGGTCTCAAAAACTTTCAAGGATGCAAACGGCACAGTCTCTCTGAACAATATGACGAATGGACCAGCCATCGATTGCTTGACTGTCCTCTTGGGGATAATTTTTTTAAGTCATATCCAGTATGAACTTTTTCTGTTTCAATTTATGTCCTTTGTCTCTCCTTCAACTATGCACCACTGTGAACAGCCTAGCTCCACCTCCTTGATCACCTCTCTGAAAGTACTGGGAGGCAGCTGTTAGGTCCCCCAGAAGCTGTCCCTTCTCCAGGCTGAACAAGACCCTGTCCGTCAGCCACTCCTTGCTTTATTTTGCTCCCTGACCCTCTTGGTGGCCAGCTGCTGAACTCACTTCAGTTTGTCTATGTCTTCTGGGGAACCCAAAACTTGACATAATATTCTAGTTATGAGTGCTGAGTGGAGAGGAGTAATCTCCTTCCTTGGTCTCCTGATGGTGCTCTTGTTCATACAACACAGGATGCTGATGAACTTCCTGCCTGCCAGGGTGCACTGGTGGCTCCTGTTCAGTGTACTATGGCTTTTTTTCAGCAGAGTTGCTCCCCAGGCAGTCAGTCCCCCAGCCTGTGTTGTTGCAAAGGATTCTTCTTTCCCAGGTGAAGGACTTCATAACTGTCCTTACGGAATTTTATGAAGTTCCTGTCAGGCCATTCTTCTATCCTGTGTAGGTCCCTCAGTATGGCAGCCCTGTTCTCCAGTGCATCAAGTCATCCCTCCAATATGTCATCATCTCCAAATTTGATGCCTGCACTAGGTATTGCTTGAGCAGAACAAGTCCTAGATAGACCCCTTTTATACCCCCGTTAGTTACCAACTTCCAGACAGCATCTGACCCATTAACCACTACTCTTGAAGCTCAAACATCTGTCCAGTTTTTAATGCATCTGGTCATCCACTCATCCAAACTAAAAGGAGGACCCTGGGAACTATTGACCTGTCAGCCTCACCTCTGTGCCTGGGAAGACTATGGAACAGACCCTCCTAGAAGTTATGCTAAGGCACATGGAAGACAAGGAGGTGATTTGAGACACTCGGCATGGCTTCACCAAGAGCAAGTCCTGCCTGACCAACCTAGTGGCCTTCTGTGATGGAGTGACTACATCAGAAGTGGACAAAGGAAGAGCTATAGATGTTGTCTGTCTGGATTTCTGTAAGGCCTTTGACACAATCCCCTAGAACCTCATTCTCTCTCAGTTGGAGAGATATGGATTTGATGGGTGGACTGCTGGGTGGATGAGGAATTGGTTGGATGATCACACCCAGAGGGTAGTGGTCAGTGGCTCAATATCCAGATGCAGATCGGTGACAAGTGGTGTCCCTCAGGGGCCTGTCTTGGAACCAGTAGTCTTTAATATCTTCATCAGTGCCATAGACAGTGGGATCGAGTGCACCCTCAGCAAGTTTGCAGATGACACCAAGCTGAGTGGTGCAGTTGACACAACTGAGGGATGGGATGCCACCCAGAGACCTGGACAAGCTTGAGGAATGGGCTCATGTGAACCTCATGAGGATCAACAAGGCCAAGTGCAGGGTCCTGCACCTGGGTCAGGGCAACCTGCAGTATCAGTACAGGCTGGGGGATGAAGGGATTGAGAGTAGCCCTGCCAAGAAGCACATGTGGGTACTGGTGGATGAAAAGCTGGACATGAGCTGGAATTTGCACTCACAGCCCAGAAGACCAGCTGTATCCTGGGTTGCATCCAAAGCAGCGTGTCCAGCAGGTTGAGGGAGGTGATTCTGCCCCTCTATTCTGCTTTGCTAAGTCCCCACCTAGAGTCCTGCATCCAGCTCTAGAGCCCTCAGCACAGGAAAGACATCAACCTATTGGAGCGGGTCCAGAGGAAGGACACCAAAATACTCAGAGGGATGGAACAGCTCTCCTGTGAGGACAGGCTGAGAAAGTTGGGCTTGCTCAGCCTGAAGTAGAGAAGGCTCAAGGGAGACCTTATTGCAGCCTTCCAGTACTTCAAGGGGGCTTCAAGAAAGATGGGAACAGACTTTTTAGCAGGGCCTGTTACAGTGGGACCAGGGGTAGTGTTACTAAACTGAAAGAGGGTAGATTTAGACTAGATGGAAAGAAGAAATTTTCTGCAATGAGAGTGGTGAGACACTGGCCCAGATTACCCAGAGAGGCAGTGGATGCCTCATCCCTGGAAACATTCCAGGTCAGGTTGGACGGGGCTCTGAGCAACCTGATCTAGTTGAAGATGTCCCTGGTCATTGCAGGGGATTTGGACTAGATGACCAACCCAAAGATTCTATAATTCTCTGTTTCCATGATGGAATATCTCTGCTATGAAGAAAGGCTGAGAGATTTATATCATTCAGCCTGGAGAAGAGAAGGCTCTGGGGTGACCTTCTTGCAGCCTTCCAGTACTTAAAAGCGGCTTCTAAGAAAGAATAAGGACAGACCTTTCAGCAGGGCCTGTAGCAATAGGACAAGTGTAAGGTTTTTTAACTGAAGAGGGTAGATTTAGAGTAGATAGAAGGAAGAAATTTTTCACGGTGAAGGTGGTGAGACACTGGAACTCATTTAGACTTGAAAGATATACAAAGTATAAAGGTATGAAAGTTGCTTTAGTGAAAAGGAAAATGGTTAGATTTTTTTTAAAAAGATAATTCCAGTGCTGTTGTATGGAGCTGCCTTCTAAATAAACCATGACATGTTTGCATATCCACTCATCCATGCATTTTGCTTCAGTTTCATTCGAATTTGCTTCATGCTATAAAAGAAAAAGTGCTTTCTGTGTCTTGCACCTAGCACACCTACCAAATGTTTGTGTTACCTGTAATGAACCGCGGTGTCACACAAAAAGGAAGAACTTGTCCTCACCTTCAACTTCTCCAGTCTTTACAACAAAAGATTCTTTGTCAGGCTTTTTGGATATATTGTTGCTCATTCTGGCTCCGAATATTTTTGAAGAAAATTCCTGAATAATTATACCTTTATTTTTTACCATGTCACTCTCCTCTTTGAGTCACACAATCTGCTTCTCACTGCACATTTTAGCAAACCAACGGCCCTTAGTCTTTAGAATCAAGTTATTTTGTTTTATTCTTTTTCTCTACAAATCTTTAAACTGTGTTCTTTTCTGAACGACTATTTCACAGTAATCTAATCACCGTGCTGAAAGTATGGAAATACTGTACAGATAAGCAGGCACAAAACCTGTCCTTATATTAAAAGAAGAGTTAGAAAGAATAGGCATCTACCACCGGAAGAGTGTCAAATGTCCAGCACACATGCTTGTATGAGTCAGGCATATGGTCAGATGTACTCAGGAAGGTAATGTTCCTCAAACTGGGAATTAGTTCAGCCATGGCTTTGTATTTACAATTTCAGCAGATTCTGTTTAGCCACTCCTACGTATGAGAATTTTGCAGATTTTCAATCCAAGGCACTGATTGCTTCCAAGCATTGTTTTGTGTGCCAGTAAATCAGACCTCTTGGAGTCAGATACTGGCTGGGCGCATCCTGGGGCTAACTGCTTAAAAAATATGACAACATAAACAAGTGCAGGCAAATCTGAGCTCCTCTGACTCTCAGGTAGTCAGGATGTGAGGTAGCTCCAGTTCAAGAGACTTATATCAGCATTAGCATTATCAGCTCAGACTAATACAGTGTTTAATAAACAGGGTACATGAGCTTGAAATCAATGTCTCCTAGTTTGTCTTGAGCCTAAAATGGACTGTGGCTGGCCAGACATAGCATGTGCCTGCATCTGCCCATTTTGCTGACTGTAGGCAGTGCAAAATCCTATATACGCATGAGAATGCCCAGGTGGTAGGCAACACATTATAAACAATCACCTAGTGAATCATAGTCCTGGACACAAGAATTGTCCTGATTTAAGATATTTATAAGCTTTGCTATGATCTGTGATTCCTTCTTTAGCTGGAATCCCTGAATCAGCAGAGGTGGCAGCACCATCTATTTCCCAGGAAAAGCAGCAAGCAGTGGCAGGCTCCTGCTCTTATCCAGCTGTAATTTCTGATCTTTTAACAACTCTAGCAATATTTTTTTTGTCTTGGGGTTTTAGTCAGATCAACAAACCAGAACACCTTGACCATTGCATCAAATGCAAAAAAAGGGATGTAAATGTGATTATCTGAAGAGGGTTAGGCAGAAACAAGGCAATTGTGAAAACACTTAGGAGGCTTGCTGGGGAGACCTAGTCTTCCTCCTTTCCTGAAAATATGAAGACTGATAAAAGAAAGGAAACAAATTAGCATTAACATGCAAAGAAAAAAACAAAACAAAACCCAAAACCCCCCAAAAAACCCCAACAAACATAAACCCCCAAACCAAAAACCAACCCCAAAATCTAAACCTTACCACCATTCTGATGTGAACAGGAGGCTCTAACATAAACATGTCCAGCCCAGAGCTTGATCATTCATGAAGGTTTCTTACATCATTTTGGCCCAATTTCAAATAACAATCTCCCAACCTTGTAGGACAGCAATCACTGTTAATAAGCAGCCTGGGTATGGCCACCCTGTTCTGGAGGTAAGGGGTTTTGATGGCATGGAACAGTCAGCTCTCTGCCAAGGAACACTCCTTGCCCTCTTTTATTTACAGGTACAGCTGTGAGTTCAATGAGATAATAGTGAGTAATGGTGCAATTTTGTGCTGGGAAGAGAAACAAAAGGAAATACTGGCTGATGAAAAAAGAAAACTCTAAGCTGAAAACCATGGGAACTGGTTGGAGAGTAGCAAATGAAGCTCATAAAATTATTTCTCTATTTAGACTAGAAAGCTTTTGAAGCATGATATGATAGATAAATAACAATAAAGAATGCTTTAAAGGAAAGCCTTTTTAAAAAGAAATCAAGAAAACCTGTTTTAATGGCAGAGGATTTTCCATGTAAACAGAGATCTGGAGGACTGGAGCAGCAGAACCAGAAGCAGTATAAGGTCATTTCTGAAAGCCAGGAATAAAAACAGGACCTGCAGGGTCTCAGCCTGATTTAAGACAAAAAGGCTTCTCACAGTAGGAAATATGCTCGTAGTGTACTGTGTCCAGCATCCTGTCTCCATATCTCATGTACTACTGAGAATTTCTTCTTCTCTGGGACAAATTCTGTAGGAATTCTCTGCTACCCAAAAATCAAGAAAATAAGCTGTTCCAAACAGGTGGAACTAACCTGTGCTCTTTTAAGGTGCTAAATAAGAAAAAAAAAAACAAAACAGTAAATAATTGCAGATGAGAGCTTTATAAGTGATGAACAGAACTGATGATTATCTGGTATATTACCTCTGTTTCACACAGCATTATACCATTACTCAGCTGCCTTCTGCGAAGCAGCAGCATGTCTCCAGTCACCAGTGTCTCTCCCTCGCTTTACTCTCTTCTTTAGAATAAATGCTATTGATCAGCAGCAGTCTTTTCTGAAATTGGCAGGAAGGTATGAGCCTATTAAAGCTCTGTTATTAAGGTTGAATATGATTGGAAAGGAGAATTGATTCTTCCTAGATTTATATCCGCTAGTTTTTTATTGTAATCCCCTATTTGTAATGTTTCATTACACCCCTTCAAAAGCTGTTTTTTCTTATTTTTATTTCATTCTGTGGATTTTGTTTCTGGTACCCTGAAAGAGTGACCATTATTTTTCCTATTTTTATTATAAACGTTATTTTGTACATATGATTTTTGAGCCAACTATCTTGCGAACTGTTTTTTTCTGGAGGAACCTGAGTCAGCCATGTCCAGATACATTCATTAGCTATATTTCAAATAACTGCAGAACATGTAAGTTTGCAAATATATGTGTCTTGATATCAGTATATAAATCTTCAGTCAGATCAGATTTCTTTGAATATGAAAACTGGCAGTCTCTAAAAGATTTGGCAAAAAAAGTTGGAAGGAGAAACTTCTGAAAAAATATTTCTAAACAAGTGCCTCTGTTAAAGGGAGCAGTCTGAAATAAATCAGAACTTTTTGACTGCCCAGTCTGCCACTGCTCTCTAGCAGTTGCAATTTAAGAGCCCAAACAACATGGTTCAGTTGCAGGAGAAAAAAGAAAGTATTGAATCTGAAGCAAATTATTAAAACACTTCTGCTCTCTCCAGTGCCATGCATACCTTTATGTCAGCTAAGATATGCCAGCTGACATATACATTTAGAATTTCATTTTAAAAAGGGAATTTCTAAAATACCACTTTGAAAAAAGTTGATTACAAAGTTTCTGTTGCCTTTAAAGAGAATATAGTTAGGCCTAAGTTATATTTAGGCCAGTCAGATCATTTAGAATAGGTCCATATAGTAACCTTTCATGTATATTTGGATGTTCCTCTAACATAGCAGAAGGGATTTACTAATGTCTCTGTTTCTTGCATTGTCTTCAGCTCTGTTTGAACCCTGAGGGCTCAGCATTTTGTCTGAACAAATATTTTACAATCTCTATTTTCTAATACAAATGTATCTTCAGGTTGCCTGAAGTTACTGTTGAATCCAGGTTGAGCTAGAAGAAAGAAAAGTATTTGGAAATGTGAAAACAAGCCAACTCAAGCTAGAATCATGAGCACATGAAGCATGATTTGTAAAAGGTAAGGAAAGTGTTGCTTGCTTCTGAACATCTCTGAAGAATTTCTTGACCAATGGGCTGAAGATTATGATTGAGGCAAAAGAAATAATGAATAGCTGAGTTTTGAAGTGGTCATGCATACCTAAACTTTCATTATTTCTCTTGTTTGAAAAAAAAAGTCTAGAGAAATGTCTAAAAAGAGAAGGGTGACCCACAATGTTTTGTTTCACTTCTTAGTTCAACCATGAATCTAAACCACCTTTAAAAGTCAACAGAGAAACAAATAAACAAACAAAAGACATGCACATTGTTTTTTACCTTTAAATAGAATGAAATTTAAACATTTATTAATCTGATTTCCTGAATATATGATTTAAACTACGCATATATGCATTGGTAAACTGGAGTCTATTTGAAGCATTTTTGATTTAAAAAAATGTGCTGCAAGTACTTTATTTCACAAGTGAGATACTTAGTAACTGTGGGGGTTGGTTTGGGTTTGTTTTGTTTTGTTTTTTAAATTATTCTGAATCCAAGAATTCAAAACCAATTATAAAACTGTCTATCAAAAATATTTTTGGTATATCATGTACAATGAAGTGGAGATCCTTTCCAGTGCAACTTTTGAGTTTCTGTATCTATCCGTTCTAATTCTCCTTCTAACACTTTTTTGCTTCTTTGCTATTGTTATTTTGCATCAAAATGCAATCAGTTTCTTAGACCTTTCCTCTTAATTTCATCAAGATGTTAATGAGCTGGGATTGTTCACCTTTTAAAAGAAAATTAAGCTGTTTCTTGAGGAACAATTTAATAAGGATATGGATCTCTATTTTTCATACTTTTGAAGTTCAATACAATTTCTTTTAAAATGTGTTAGAGCAAACAATGTAGAACTTGCTTTGCCTGATATTTTAAAAATAATTTAAAAAGCATAATAAGAAGCAACACAATAACATTTACTTTATTAGATGGCTATGATTAAATGTGATTGTCAAACTTGAGAAGGTTCCAAGAGGTGCCAGAAGAGCAAGCTTGCTTTTTTTCAGGTTTATTTTCTTATGCAGAGTTTAATTAATAACCTTTCTCTTGAATCACACAACTTCCATGATGATCACAGAGAAAGGAAAGGCAAAAGCAATTAAAAAAAGAATTGTCAAAAAATACATGCACACCTGGAGAAATTATTGAATATTTTCAATAAGGTCAGAAGAGGTTACTTTTAGTCCATAATCTTTAGCAACAATATGATGGTATTCCTTACTGAGCTCTGGGTTCATAAAGGCAATTATTATGTTCAGTGGTGTAAACCCAGGTGCTGAGCTTGTGCTGTGATCTTCTGGGGCAATACAGAAAATTAGGGGCTCGGGAAATAACTCTGTGTTGGTGGACACTGGTTACAGGTGACCAGTCAAACTATAGTTGGGCAGAATTTAATCTCTAAAAACTGTATTAACTGAACTGACTGGCAAAGATTCATTTATTGTTCCATGACCTATAAACACAAGGAATATATAATTGTGTTAAAATACTGTTATACATTACAGCCTTCTCATGCAGACAAAGCTATGAAGAATGCATGTTCCTTAACAAAACAAAACCAGACTAGTGCTGGAATAAATGACAGTTACTTAGCAATGAGGTGAATAAACATCAGAGATATTACAAAGGAAATGTGTAGGTTCACTGTCACATAATCGCACTGTAGATATCTGTAAATTGGATGTTTTTTTCTACACCTCTCTAAAGTAACCCTACTTAAGTTCTATAAACGATACAGATTAATAGGGACTTTCAGGACACGTTCCACAGCTGCTTAATTCACAATGACATAAAGCATGCGCTAGAATCTGTGTTTCTGGGTTACTAACATGTCAGCTGCACAAATTTTCATCTCCGGAGTCTTTTAGAGCAATATTTTTACTTTTTTTTCCTTTTTATCTGTGGAAATGTGTTTTAATCCATGTCTGAAATAAAAAAAAAATGTTATTGCGAAAGAAGACAATAAAATAAGAATGAATGGTATTGGTGAAAATTTTAGAACTAGAATTTTTTTTCCTAATTGAGATGTTCCATTTGCATAAACACATGTAAAAGAGGCTCCAAGCTTCCAATAATTTCTTTGTCTCTGGCCTGAAGTCTGTTTAATTATTCTATGCAGAGAAGAATGGTTTTAGTGGGGAAAAAAAAAAAGAATTTGGGTAGTTCACAGGGGTGAAAAGAAGTATTACAACTTACTTTAAAAACACCAACAGAACTTCCAACAACCCTATCCCCACAAAAAGACCTGAATGAGTGTACGGCCCAGTAGTTGACAAGTTTAACAGCCTATACTGCTCTGAAAAAGTAGCTTCTGCAGGTAGTCAGGATGGATCCCACCACTTATCCGTCAACTCCCTCCTGGGTTGCCTTGTAGATGCGTCAGCATCTGCGTCAGCAGGTGTTGAGGGACACAGGTGCCAATAGACAACTTTGGGTCTCAGGAAGGAACCCAGCAACCTGCCCTTGAGGCATCCTCAGCAGTCCGAGAGAGAAGTCTTTAAAAGTTGATGCTTGCATTTTTTTAACTATTATTTTATTATAAATATTCTCAAACATTCCATATAATTTTAAACATTATTGCAAACAGAAGTGTTTGACATAGACCACATTTTCTTTTCATTTCACCATCATTCAATTGTTTTCCAGGTTTGACTCATTGCAGATATACATAGGGGTTGTTTGTTTGTTTTTTTTTTTAATTCACCAGCAAACCAAAATCCCATTTCTAAGCACATTTCTTTTAAAATAACTGGAAACTGTTTCTTAATACTTGTCAGCTAATGACACGTTTCTGTATAAAAACATGAGGATTTATTCCCATTCTGAACAAAATCATTATTTTCTATCTAATATAACAGTGGGTGTTCCCATTACCCATGTAAATGGTTAGTTGTTTTAAAGATTACTAAGCTCTTGAACTCAGTAACATATTATGGCAATGAGTTCTACCAGTTGAACAGATCTTCACTGTGAAAAACAGATGTCATCAGTTGTAAGTCTGTTCCTATCAATTTATTTTAATTTCACTTTTAAAAGGGTAAACATAAGTCTTTGAGTTTGCTGTTTCATGTATTATTCCTACAGTTTTATATACACCTCTCCTGCAATGTATGACTGTCTTTTCAATCCATCTTTCTTTGTGATAAAAAGTCAATCTTTCCTTTATACCTGCAATCACTTTTAACAAAAGTGATTACTAAAGCAGGTTAGTGGTAAGTAAACTTCAGGATGAAACAGGGGAGAAAAGTGCTGTAGGAACTTTCATAGATCTAAGAATTACAAAGGACAAGCCCTCAGGTAGAGATTAAATGCTTGAATTCATAACTCCTTTAGCCAGGATTCAGGTAAATTGGAAAAGAAGGAAAAATATCAGGACTTTCAACAACTTTTGTGCCATTTGTTAACCCTTGATGATGTCCCTCTGTGGTCTGCTTTATAAAAAAGGTAAGAGTTCCTTCACCCTCCAGCGAGGCTGACTGCATGTATGAGGCATCAAAATGCACAGGTTGAATAGCTTTCAAGAGCAGATGAACCTCTAAACCCACCATGCTGTATCAAAGTGGTTTAAATTAAATTGCTTATAACTAAGTGAATTGAGTTCTGACTTCCTGACCTCTTTTGGTTTTGCATCCAATGTCAAGCCCTGACAATACTGCTGCTGGTAAGGTTATTTTCTTGGCATTCCTCAATAACATGAGTTTCTTCAAAACACTTCTAAAATGACAGTGTTCATAACCTGACAGGAAAGAATTTGCAACTATAGCAATATCTGTGATTGCAGATATTCAATCAGAACTCTCCTTTTTTGGCAGAAGACGTTAAAAGAGGACAGCCACAAGGAAGAAATGAGGTTTGTCCAGTTTTATGGTTAAAGAAGTACTCCCAGAAGTAGAAAATGAGTGACTCCATTCCCATTTTATTTTCATGGATATATACTCAGTATATTATGAAACAGGCTTCTTCAAATATGACCATAATAGTAAAATAGTGTCAGAGCCCATTTTCTGTCTCAGAATCTAACTCTTTTAGTCTGACTCTGTGGCTATGAATTGTTTGGCAAATTTGACCGGAGGCAGAAACAGTTAAGGACTGTTCTGACCGTGGCTAGTCCCTTGCACTGCTTAATTTGCTAGAATGTGCATGCAGCACAGGGATGCTAGTACAAGTGCCCACAAGCAATTTATTGACATTTATGTGGTACTCCTTCTAGGCTAATTTATCTGTGTAGACATCATGCTGATAGAGTTGGATTGCTATTCTTGGTATAAGCATATTTCCTCTATTTCAGTCTCTCATTAATAAATAGGATAGGAAGGAAAAGACATAGTACTTCCTTTGTCAATGCTAGTTGTTTAAATCATAAGCCATAGTAGAAATTGTTTTTTTTTTCTTTGCAGTGGAGTGATGCTAGGATTTAAATCACAGCTGGGTGATTTAAGATGCCTTGGTGCTGCAGTAGTCTGGCTGATTTTAAATAAGAAGGGCAACTGTGTATTTTTTAATTTCACCTTAGAAAAGCAACACCTTTTTCTTTAAATAGAAATCTGTGTAACTTGGATGCAATGAAAAAGCAGCTCATTTCCAAGTTTAAAATGTACCTCACTTACTTAATTTCTGAATACTTTGAATCAGCAGGAAGTAACCAACCTGGAGGAAGTGCATAACATTCTGAACACAGATGGGATTTCAGCTGAACTTAGTTTTCCTGTCATGGAGCAGTGTGACATCAAGATGAGAAAAAATTGCTCATGTTGAGCTGATAAAATAATTAGCTCAGTCACATAATTACTGTTAGTACTATGTGCTATCCCTGCTGTCAGGTGTGTTGCTCTGCTCTCAAGCCACTAAAACCTAATATAGAGCAAATGGTCTCAGCATGTCATCTGTTTGATGTCCCCACTACAATCACTTCTGAAGACAGACTGAGCACATTCATGTATTTTCATTCATTATAATTGTCTCTAGTACCTCAACAGAAGACAAACAATCACACCTTTGTTTCAGAAGAAAAATGACACTGCCATTCTAAGCTGGAAATAGTGATTGTCACTCAAAACTATATTTATTTTCACAGTTGTAGCTAAATCTCTAGAGTAACAGCAACAAAGAACCTCAAAAGCATACCTTGAGAAAGCTCAAACAAACAAACAAACAAACAATAAGATTTAAGGGCAATGTTAATAGTCTTTGTGTAATGTTGTGTTTCACACACTGGAATTCCACACTATTTACAACTCATACTGTGAGCTGAAGTAATATATTGCTTTGACAGACCTGTATTTCAAGTATATTTATGAATTAGGTTTACATTAATATAAGAAGGGGGATACAAGTGTCTACATTTCACAACAGATGAAGCCAAGATGAAAAAAAGGCTTGAAAAAACATTTTTTTAAAGAATATATCTTGAATCACCAAGGTGGTTCTTCCTTCCTCATTTGTTGATGGAACACCACAAGTTTCTCACTACATGTTGAATTGCAGCATATTCACTTACTATAGTGGAGAGCTTGAAAGTTTTCAGAAATCAAAGTGACCATGCAAATGACCATGTACTCTGAATAAGCTAACATTTGTAATGACACTATAACAAAACAGAAAGTTTCAGCTTTATACTAAATATCTCAAATTCCCTGATTTATAATAACCATAATTTAGTGGCATTTACCTCACCAATCAGCAATATTATACAATTTTTGTTGAATGAGAATGAAGTTTTATTCAGTTTCTTCAGTAAATTGGCAGATCCACACACACTTTGCCCTCTCCTTGCTTCTTTGAGACAACCATCCATTCTGTAAACTGAATGGTGAAAGGATCCTTCGCCGCTTAAATAATTAAATGTTGTAAAATAGCACACATAAAAGAAGTTAGGCAAATAAAGATCTTGCTTTTTCATCTGTGGCTCTAAACTTGTCTCTAAATTTGATGGAAGAGATTTCCTTTTTAAAGGTATGCCTATATCATGAGTTTATTTTAAGGTGAATTTTTAACATGCTGGGTATGTTACACGAATTGTACCACCTTAAAATCTAGTTTTATAGTATAGGTGGCCAGGCTTGAAAATTTTCTGTATTTATTTGTTCACTGAAAAGTAACCGAATATATGAAATGAATGAAAACACTCACTTCTGAACATCTGCTAAAGCATTTGTCAGTTACTGAATCTAGTCTACGAAGGAGGGTAGGCTGTGAATCTTGCAACAGGAAACATACTGATAGGGAAAAAAAGCATTGAGGAAAGAGGAAATCTGGTTTAGGAGAACTGTTACATGGGCAAACCAACAGCAACAGTACAGCGTGACACAATTCCTGCCCGTAGTCTTATAACTGAATAGTCCTTAATGTGTGATTTGTCAAAATTCACAGACAGCTACCACTGGACTAACCTTAAGTCCCAACCAGGCGTAAGTTCCAGTATGCGGAGTAGCACACAAATTCATAGAGTAGCCCTGTACCTCAAGAGGGGATTGTACTCTGGTTTACACTACACTTAACTGTAAGAGGGATGGGTGAATGGAGCACGAAAGAACCATTAGTGGTATAATATACTTAGGATGGAGATTGGTATAAACTTCATAATGGACTTTCGCAGAGCAGTCTTGAAGACTATCTCTTATAGCTAAGCTTCCTATCTCTTTC
>NW_010521498.1:18659-20776 GCF_000687285.1 Phaethon lepturus | reverse complement strand
TGAGCTACATGGGCAGGGAGGTTTATTAGCAAACGCTCCTGTTGAGCTTTTACCCAGAGATCTTGCTGCTGCCTGTTTAATACTGCTGATGTCGCTGCGCTTTTTTTAAGGCGAATGAGGAACACTAAGTTGTCGCGTTCATATTTGCCACCCACATCCACCCCAAGCAGACGGCGGAAAGTTTGCCTGACAGGGTGCTCAGCACGCGGCTGAAGAGCATTAGAATAAAAGCAATTAACTTTTTGAACTGATTTTTTTTTTTCCCCCCCGTGAAGTAACAGCCTCCTAAACCATCTCCCCTGTCCGGCGAGGGGATGCCACATGAAGACCGATGCTGCAGTCTTCCCCCTCCCCGCTGACCCCTCCGAAGACGCACTACAAGGGTTCAAGTCACCCCTGGACCAACGTTTCTTTGCATCTCCTGCCAGGCAGGGTGGCAGCTTACGCGGTTAAGACACAGGATGTGTTTCAGTCATGGTTAAGTCCAAAACCTTTTGCCAAGGACGAGTTTGTTAAAAGCTCGTCAGAAAGATGAAATACTTAAGCTGCCTGGCTTTACAAGACAACAGCTCCTAGGAGCTGAAATTCAGCCATTCTCCTTTGGAATAAGCTGGCTGGATCATTTCAGTCTTTTGGGGGTATAAAGCGCAAAGAAACCGCCAAAACGAATTATAAAAAAAAAAAGTTATATACGTGACTGGGAAGCAGCCTGTGTGTTCTGCTGGAAGAGGTTTCCCCGCGCGCTCCCAGCTCTGCCCTGCCGGCTGCCCTCAGCCCCAGCCCTTGGCCGCCTTGGGCTTCTCGCTGCCCCTTCACCGAAGCGCTGCTGCACTGGCTCGCGACGGGCAAAGCCTCAGTTAAGGCAGGACCCCTGCTATCTTTGGCAAGGCTGCCAAAGGGCTCATTTTTCTGCTGGCAAGGATTGACGGTAAAAGAGGACATCTGACGTTTAGCTGAGGCTGTTGGGTATATAGCAAGAAAACCAATTAAAACTGCATTTATGGAATGAACAAGCCCTTATAAATTAGTCAGAGTGGCCTTCGGTCATATTACCTCGGGCTGAATTTTTGTCAGATTTTTGTCACCTATTCAGTAGGATTTGATCAGATTGGTACCCGGAGGGCAAATTGCCCACAAAAATTCAGGTCTAAAAGTGATAATTCAGTAGACTCCGCGTTTCTATCTGAGGTATTACTAAGCGAATACCCAGAGCCAGGCTTAGTGCTTTTATTCGAAACCTGGAAGGCAGCTTCCCGTAGTCCGAGAGCGTAGTCATCTCCTTTCGGCGTTCGGCACAGCGAGGGCTCCTGGAGTCCGAGATGCTTCGTTTAGGAGCGTGCGCAGATTTTTACCCTTCCTATTCGCACAGGAGACAGATACGAGTGGAGCAACCCCCAGCTGGCTCTCAGACCCGTGGAGTGAGCCAGCAGTTGTCCCAAAGCTGCCCAGCGAGCGTGGGGACAGGGCAAGCCTCGCCTGGAGCTGAGCTCCACGCCGGAGTCTCTGTGCCAGCCCGTACGAAGGGCCGTGGCATTACTGGACAGAACAGAGATAAAAACCTCTGCTGAGTCTGAGAAAAACAAACTTTCATGCGTTTAGGTCCTGGGTGAATTTGGTTCCTAGTGCTGCCTAACAGAGAGCAAAGCTGCCTTTCCCCCCCCTCATTTTCTTGTCCAAAGGGTCTAAAAAATCCTCGCTAGATGTTGTAGCAAATCTGATGCCAGCAAGTTTGATAATTTCTGTACCTTCAGGGGTTCTTCCACAAATTTATCCTTTTCTCTTATTCTAGTTGCTGTGGATATTTCAGTTCGCAATGTAATTCAACCGAGCAAATCAAGGAGAAAGATGAAATGGGTAAAAGTTTCTTTCTGCTGCATATAAGTGGGAGTTTCTGCACAACCTGTGTGGCAGTAATAGGCTTAGAGTCTTATTTGTACAGTAGTGCTTGATTTACTTGTTTCTCCCCTTCTTCTTTTCTCTTCCCATGGTGGCACATTATTGTTTCAAACCACTGATCTTTGCTGTGGTCTCTTGTTTCCCACAACTTGCATTGCTGGGATGTTTACTTCCTGGATTTAATTCTAATTTAGCTACTACACTAATCCTTAAATAAATCT
>NW_010521498.1:16681-18628 GCF_000687285.1 Phaethon lepturus | reverse complement strand
TTCCCTTAACCCTATACACCAATGTTTACACTAATTTAAATAGGCAGGATATTAGATTAAAGATAATCGGGGGAGTCAACATACTAATCCAGTTTCTACAGGTTTACACCCGTGAAGAAAGTATTAAGAGCAGCCATATAAATTCCCCTTTCTCATAGTCAGAGTGAGGGAGAATACGGTTGGAGAGCGGCCCACTGTCAGGTTTTGGAAACCCAAGTCATTTGTATCATATGTTTCTCAAATCGTCAAACATAATGTAAGACAACACATGCAGCTAAGCTGAATTCTCTCACTTTCCCATTTCAAGGCTGACAGCTCAGGAGAGCCGTCTGAACACAGCCGGAGAAACTACAGGCTTCCACGAAAGCCAATGACAGCATATTATCGAAGTGTAACAATCCGCATGGTGTTTCCAAACAGTACAACTGAAATGAAAAAAAAAAAACAAACAAGAAACAAAAGCAAACAGAAAAACACCACACCAAAATCTAACAACTTGAATTACATGTTTTGGATGTTATGGTTTTTTAAAAGAGGCAAGACAATTTTTGAAACGGCTAATCTCAGTAGTCCCACTTCAAGCTCTCAGGTTATTTACACCAATATCTGTTGGTGCAAATTTTCACCTGTAATTATGTGCAAGTATAATCAAAAGCTTATAAGCATCTAAAAGCCAATACAATGACATCTAAATAATAAAAGCATCATCGGATTTCATACAGACCAAAAAAAACCCAAAGCCTTACCCCAACATTTAAAAAATTCTGTTCCATAGCCCTTTTTTGACTAAAGTTAAGTTTATCCATCTTCTAGGTGTGCTGCAAGTTCTAGTTATTTTCTTGTGTTGTGAGGGAATGGGAGACTATGATGGGAACATTTTTGCTGGTTGTTATTTTTCTGTGATTTGACATTGGCACCGAGAGAGCAAATTCAAGCAGTAATTTCACGGCGTGCTGTATTGCACAGGCATATAAGAAAACGGCTTATATGTATTACTGTATCTGTGTACAAAAATGCCTAGCAACGGAGAGGATGCAGAGCTACATACAAAATAAAATACAGTTAGTTCTACTCTACAAATCAATACCAATGAAATGTCTCCTTTTGAAAAATCAAAATCCACTCTTGACTACGACAGCCTGGAGTTCCCGGAGCTGAAAGCCACGCAGAGTCCCATCCCTCTCTTTTTAATCTGCAAACACCTACCTTTCTTTCATGTCCCCTTGTAATGAGTTGGGTTGCTGACTTACACCAATTAATAATGTGACCCGGGGTGAAAACCAGCAGCAAATGGCAGCAAATCCATACCGAATTCCTCTTATTGAGCACTTGTCCATAGTCCACGTACATATTTATGTAATAAATTCACTCACTTGTGCTACGCCGAATCCTGTTAAACCCTGAACGCTCTGGGGCAGAAGTTGTAGCTTTTCCCTGCCAGGTAGGTGTTTACGAGCCCGGTAGCACCAGAAGCGTTTCTGGAGCCCACAAACATAATTTAGCTGCAGTAATGTGAAATTACCGAGCCTGTCTCGTGCCGACATGTGTTACACGCAATTGTAAAAAGGAAAAAAAGTTTAACAGCTTAGCCACAAAGGAATGTTTATATCTGATTACACTAGCTGCTAATTTAATGGTAGTTAATCAGTGGCATGTAATACAAGCTGAGCAGCCCAATGGATTTATTGATGAATGGCATTTAAAGTTGTTGTTAGAAAACCGGTGCGGTTGTTACATCCCTACCAAACGGTAGCGCCTTTGCCCAGGGCAGATTTTTTTGCTTCAGCTTACAGCGCTTCAAACCCCGGCTCGCTCCAAGCTTACGCTGAACCAACAGGCCAGCGTGTGAACTCGATCCTGCGCCGCGCCCAAGAGATCCCCTGAGGTTGATACCAGCAAGCGCCACATTGCTGGGCCGGGCTCTGAATTTCGGAGAAAAGCAGGTAC
>NW_010521498.1:0-16640 GCF_000687285.1 Phaethon lepturus | reverse complement strand
CCCTGCTGCCCCGACCCGCCTTCAGCCACGGGAACAGAAATTACCATCGGCAACAAGTCACCAGGGCTGCAATTTGAGGGTTAAATACTGGAGTGGGATAGTTATTCTCCCTGGTTTAGGTGTGCCAGTGCCGCCCCACGCCAGTTACAGGGACATAAGTGCGAGGGGCACATTTCTTCCCTCGGAAGTCAGCGGGGGCTGAGGATGTGCCAGTGCCGCCCCACGCCAGTTACAGGGACATAAGTGCGAGGGGCACATTTCTTCCCGGGGGCTGAGGAATGGCTGCAGCCCCGCCGCGGACGCACCGCAGCATCGCTTCCCAGTGTGTGAGCCTGCCTACGCCTGGGCTGAGGGGGGCTGATTTAGGGGAGAGGGGAGGAAAGGTACAGCTGCCTCATCCCCTCTGGCAAGTATTGATTTGCCTGGATGCCGCCCTCCACCTCCCCAAACCTGACCCATCCCGCTGCCGCCCTACCACGGCGCTTGTTTTCCTGAGGATGAAATATGCGCGAAGGGAGTCTATGAAGCAGCGCTTGGAAGCGGATTCCTGTGGAGTGCATCCGTGCCCGAGAGTAAAAAGCAAGAGAAAAGCTTTTTAAAGAAGATCAGACTGAACCTTTTTACTCACGGAGGCTTCTCTGAGCGGCCGCTGCTCCTCCCCGGAGCGCTGCAGCATCCGGCTGTCCGGCCTCAGCCTCCTGACCCTTCGGCCAGCTGAAACCATCGGGAGTTTTTACTACTCCTGACTTGGCTGGGATGAGGCCAGCTGCCAAGTGAGAGGCATCTGTAAAGGAGTAAAAAGATGAAGATTATGGCAGTCATTTATTAATGGGAGACAGTTTACTGAATGCTGCCAAAATTTAAGAGCTTCTGTTTCTTTGCGAGCTTCAGTTCCTTCTTGTGTAACCGCCAGGAATTTGTCCAGCATTGCCTATTTCAGGAACAATTTTCTTTTATCATTTAACTGGAGGATTTCAAAGACACAAGATGGTGTCTTTTCAGGCTGTTAGCAATGGCCATAAGAAGAGCAGGTTAAAAAAAAAAAAAAAATACTACATTTGGAGAGCCCTGCCGAATGAGGTGCTTTGTGACCCAGCGCTGTAACGATGGGGTGTTTGAGAAGGGCTCACTTGAAACATAAAACCCGGTCAAAACCTTGATACTGTATTAAATTCACTCCGATGATATTATTGCAGGGAAAACAGAAAAACTAGCAGGGCAGTGATTTCGTGTTCAGAACCAAGTGTAAGCCAACCCTTAGAGGAGGCACTTCATTAAATCGCCTCTCAGCTTGAAGGCAAGCATGGGGCCCCCCAGTAGGCTTCCAGATCCTGATGGAAATAGTAAACTATGCTAAACCAGTTGTATCCTCTTGCAGCAACTTATTTATTAATAAAATCCACCATCATAACTCACGTTTGATCCTACATGACACAGGTATAGAAACGCACATCTGAAAGCAAAGAAAACCGAGACAGGAGACACAGGGGAATGAGATCGGTCGGACATGGGAGCTTGGCTGGGGAGTTCCTAGCTGACCCTCCTGTGGTGGCAGGATTGGGCACACGAAGTACTTGATGGAGCTTATTAGTAAGAAAGACTTGCAAATTCTGCATGCATTCTCACAAAACTCACTTGCTACTACCTTACCTAGTAGCCCCAGCACAGCTGGTGCACGCAGGCACATGGGCACTCGCAAAGGACCGGGAGAGGTGGGATGGGTCTCCTCTGCCTTCACCTTAGTCACCGAGAAGTCAGATATCTAATGCAAGCTACACATCTAGGCTTCCTCTGTAATCAACAGTCCATAGATAAGGTGGAATGCGACATTGCTCAGGCGCTTTTTGCCCATTTCTGTGTCTAGTTGGAAGAATCACCCTCGGAAGATGCCTCTTCTCTTCATCAGCTGTTAAGGGCACAGAGCTGACTAGCTTCGGCTCGCTTAGCTGACTGGCGGTAATTGAAATAATCCCCTTCTGAACGGGTATTGCTCAACCTTATGCCCTTTCTCATTGCACTCCTCCCTGGGGTCACAGCTGGGAGCACGCAGGCAGCTGCAAGCCCAAAATTGAAAGAAAGTCAAAATGCATTTGCAGTTAAATGTCAAAACTGCTGAGGTGCGCAAAAAATATAGATCTGACGGTTTAGGCGTCAAGCTTGCGTTTTCCAGCAACAATGAGATATTGCTGATCTCCCGGGATCCACGCTCACCCAGCACAGGGATAAGGTCCCCAGCAGCATCGGGGCAGTCAGCACCTTTCTTGATGGGTTTGCTGGGACCAGCAAGATAAGCAAGTTAAAGGTGGACTTTATCCTTTGTCTTCCCTCCAACTGGCAGCACCCTTCCTGGGAAAGCACAGGAGCGGAGGAGGAATGCCATGGTGGTCACTGGAGCCCAAGGCATCCTTCGTTTTGGGATGAATCCCACAGGGATGGACCCTGGCAGCTCAGATCAGCAGGGAGGTGCTGAGAACAGCAGGACAGAAACCCACCTTCTCCCACAGCCTTAGAGGAACCCACCCGTCGGTGGCCAAGCAGCTTTCTAGTAGCATTGCCAAAGTTTATCAGTGTTGTGAAGGATACAAAGAACATTGCTCACCCAGGGTGGGAAACCAAAGCTCTGTACATAGCTCCGTCAAAACAGCACATGAAGTCGTTTAGAAAAGAAACACTTGAATTAAATAGGAGTCTTTGCATTTGTGGAGCAAGAACCAGCTGCACCATGAAATAAGCGCACTGCAAACCTGCGTGTGCGGCTGAAATAAATGCTTACAAATGGGTCTTCTGTGTCCCCTGTAGATGGAGACAAACATCAGCTCGGACCATCCACTTTCTTCTCAGCTCTTCCCCATCATTTGCCATTCCTGTTGTGCTGGGCTACTTCCCCATGCTGTATACTTTTGAACAAACCATTAAAAGGTTATGGTGCTGGTCACTTCTCAGGCAAGAGGAAATGCCCCATACATAGGAGGGCTTGTTGCTTGTTTATTTCCAGAGCTGGATTTTTATTTCTTTCCAGTTCTGCAGATATGAGCGCAGCAGTGGTAGACACAGGCCATGCTGTGGAATTTGTTGCTGGTCTGGTATAAACAGCCCGTCTTGTGTATTGACCTAATGTAAACAGCCAGTAGCCTGTATAAACAACCAGCAGTTGAGCTCAGGCTGAATGAAGCCCTGAAGTATGTTCGAGCAGGAAGAAATCAAACGTCAATATATATACTTCCAACTTGTAAAGTGTTGTTTCTCTGCATGCCAGAAAGAATTCTTTTTTTTTTTTTTTTTTTTTTTTTGCAAATTTCTTGGAAGTTTGCAATTTCGCTGAAGAGCAGGGTGCCGGGGGACATTGGTGCTGTCTCACAGCCCCCGTGCCCTTGGCCAAGCATCTCCCAAAATCAGGCTGCCAGGGGAAGCAGGAGCACAGCAGCGGGGGCTGAAGGGACCTCGGGCGGGAGAGCGGGCAGGTTCGGCCCTAACATCCCAAAGGGGGTTCTGCAAGTTTCAAAACTTCCCATTGGAAAAAAGTCAATCAAACTGACCACATTTGCATATATGATTATCCATACGGTCATCTTTAAAAACTGGATTGTCCTGAAAAGTTGTCTTGTGTCTTCAAAAACTCTTTATGTGGGGTAGAAGTCTAAGAGAAAACAGACATCTTTCAAAATTATGCCTTTTTTTCCTCTGAAAGGCAGTTGTCTCTCTGAAAATCCCAGCCATTCTTAAAGAAATAGATGAAATATCCTTTAAAATTCAGTTCACAGATCAAGATTAATCTTTACCGCAGCTTTCACTACATGGCTGTTTCACTGCTTTACTCAGAGGCAAATATCGAACCGAGCTGGAATTAAATGGAAAAGGTGAAAGAAAGGAGGGGACACAAAGGGCAAAGTGATAGAAAAGAGCGCTAAAAGGGGGACCCTCATATAGCTGTACTTAGTAATAGCAGGGAAAAAAATAGATACAGTTATTCTGGGTAGCTGAGAGAAACTACAGAAAGAAAACAAGCCTTTCATCTTGAAATAATCCACCCAACTTCAGCCCACCTTGGCAGATAGCTGTTTGCTCTCGGAGGAGAAAGGAACCAGGTGGTTCTCGTATTTCTAATGGCTGTGTATCTACGTGACAAACACCATCTCGGAGGTTAGCAGTAACTGCTGGAAGCTTCATTGGCACGTGTGGGGGCGAATGATTAAAAGAACATGAACATTTTCTTGGGTTATTTTGTTGGGGTTTTTTTGTTTGTTTGTTTTTTCTTCTTCTTTCTCCTCCCCTAAACCAGTCTGGGATGGGAAATACCCTCCCAGCAAGGGCTGCACATTGGACACCCAGGCTGCATCTGCACCTTCACGGCGTGGATGGAGGATTCTGGTTCGGTGTCCGTTCAGCACTTTCCACTAACGGGATTCATCACAAGCGTACAGAGATAGTCCAAAGATGGCCTCTCCAGTGTAACCACGCTTCTTGCAAGACTGTTCACTTTTTGCATCCATACCATAAAAATCAGACAGGATTTAGCCTGAGGTAAACCCTGCTGGGGCATAATGCATTAAGTTTCTGTTTTTGCTGAACCATGTAATGAATCCCAGGGTTGGTGCTAATGCAAAACTAGTGGTGATGTGCTAAATGGTTTAACTGCTCATAAAATGGTGGCTAACCACCTGTCCAGGCGGTTATTATCAGGCAGAGGAAGTTTAGCAGCAGTAATAAAACCATACTATATTAAGTTACAGCAGCTAGTTCTAAACAAGAGGACAAAATAAAATTAAAGGTTAATTAAAATAGTTACGTTACAAATAAGGAGTCCGAGGGGAAAGCAGGCTGAAGTCTTCTCCTCACTGTCCTGAAGGAAGCAGTTTCTCATTCAGAAGAAGGTTCCACCACAAAAATGATGCTTCACACTCTTTTAAAGCTACCTTGAGCTCCTATTTAACTCCTGTTTAACTGTTTGTAGGAATTGATTGGAGTGAATGTTAAGAATCCACTTAGCCTGAAGCCTATCAGGCACGCTGCACCACTCAACCCTGCTGGGCGTATTAACTGTGAACAAAATGCTCTGGGTGGCTTTTGAGAATGGAAATCTGTGTCCGTCCTACTTTAGTTACATTTTCACAAAATGAAAAAGAAAAAGCACTGTTTAAAATAAGCTTCATTGAATATTAAATAAAAGGGGGGGGGTGGAGCAGGGAGAGGAAAAAGAAAAGATGCCTTAGCAAGTATGAAACCTCACAGGCAGAATGGTTACTGCCAGAGCAAGACTTAGAAATAATAAGCTAAGTTTGAATGTTTAGGACTGGCTGAAAAAGTTAAGATAGAAACATTACTACTCTATATTGTGGACTACCCAGCACTTCCTGGACAGTGAAGATAGATACATTCCCCCAGGTACTCAGGAAAAAAAAGTGGTGTATATTTGTGAGATTCTGCGGTCTCCTGCATCACTCCATATGTACCACTTACCCTTACATTGTAACAAGTGTCACATACCAAACTGCAAGGTCATCAGTTATTAAGACAACTTCATGTAACTTTATTGCTTAATCCTTTACCCCTCTGTATTTCTTAAACTGCAGATGATGGCCACCAATAGAGTCAGAGGTACCCACAGAGGTTCAGAAGCATCTTACAGTTTATGTAAGGCTATACATTTCTAAAAGTGCTAGTTATAATTAAGACCCATCATTATTACAAAATGTAAGATGAAAAAAAATTAATTTATATAAACTGTTACTGTCCACAGCTCAGTTCCTCAAAGTCAAGGAAGTGAGAAATCAAGCATTGCCGTAAATACTTACCCCACCTAACCGGGGCACAACCACTCATCTTTAACCACTAGTAAATCCCAGCTCCTGGAGAACTCTGCAGTGGGTGTATAAATTCAGATCTGCTAATTACAGCTGCTTCCTATTTAATCCACAGCACTAAAGGTAGCAAGCTCCTGGCAGACAGTAATGATGAGGGTCACCTGAGAAGAGGTGTGCTCCTAACAGGTCACGCCTGCCAAAAAATTTAGAAAAACTCATCAACAACATAATTCTGAAGAGAATCTGAAAACCTGCATGTTTTTTTCTAATAATAATATTATCTGGCATATATGCATACAGATGAATAAAAAAGGTTACTCTTTCTCCTTACACAATTTGTGCACATTAAAAAAGATGGCCTTCGATTAGTTCTTTGCCAAGGCTTGGAAATCTCGAGTAAGACCTCCCCGACTCGGGAGCTGATACACCGCGCTCTGCAGCTGCTGCAGGGATGGGCACTCCAGTGCCAGCTGGGTCAGGAGCCTGGGCACTAATATCCCTCACCAAACCGGCACTGCAAATAATTCCTTGCAAGCACGACAGAGCTGCTTAAAGCTGCTTTTATCATATTCTTGACTTTATGGCAAGGTTTTTTTAAATGTAGAATTTCCAGAAGGAGTCTTCAGCAGCATCTTAAAGTGAAAACAAGCGGATACAGAACTGATATAGCTATTTTAAAAGAGAATATTGATGACCTAATTATCATTTCTTTAAAGAGTGAAGGTACCACTAAGGCACTTCTCTGCCACAGGAATATAGATTTCAGCCAAGTGCAACAGTCTTCAAAGTTTTCCATGGATTAATTAAATCCCTTAAACTTCTCAGACGAGCAGGGCCACAGCTAAATATATGTTGTCTCAATATAAACTGTGCAACTGAAAAAATGTAAGTAACCAGCTCGGAATTACCTACTTGTACTACTCACATGTTACAGAGAGCCAGCACGACACGGCTTCCGAGCTTTAAACCACAGGTAGCCTTTGGGGACTCTTTCGGGCTGCACTGAAGCTGGCTGACACGCGCAGATGTCTTCCCGCACAGGAGCAAAGGTGCTAAGGCTTGTAGAAGCAGCCTGTCCCAGCTGCACTTGAGGACCTCTGGTAGGTCTCAAGTGTCCTCAGGATCTGACAACACAGGCACCTCTGTGCTCATACTCATTAATAGGCATTGTTTTAATACATTCGCAACTTTAAGATATTACAGTGATTAAGGAACGCATTCCAGTAGAAGCACAGGGGTTTGAAAATTTTCATCTCCGTCTTTAGGAATCAGCTTTGTGTTCTTTTGTGTTCGCGATTCCAATAGCTTTAGTGTGATGGATGGGCAGCGGAACGTAATTTAAAAGGAGAGGCTAAGTAGTGTGAAATCAGGAATAACTGAAATTAAAGCTTGACTAGAAAAGCAAAACTCTCATAATGAAACTCATTTCTGATTTGCATAGACAGCTCTGTGAGCATACATCTGGGTAATACCAAACTACTGTCCAGAAAACATGTCAGATGCTTTAGATTGGGGATTATATTTTTAGTCTTTCCTTAGTTCCCTTGTTATACGTACCATTTCAAGGCAGTTGATTTGCCAGTTGCCATAAACCCTGTTTAAACATTCTCCATGTCTAACAATATCACCAAAGGAAAGCCGAGTACTGAAAACCACCCTGGCCCAGCGTGACCTTTAGAGAGCCCGTAAATGCCGCGCTCATGGCCGCAGCACCTGGCTCTGTAGTGGACTTTGCGGAACAGTTGTATTTCTGACACTTCAGATAGTTCAGATCTGGTCACGTATGTGTTGTTTCAGAGGTTTCAGTGGCAGATCCAAATCTTGAAACTCTATACTGAACGTGATGCTTATCGTATGGCAAAGGACTAGACTCTTGTTTATTATTAATAGCAGCCCATATAAACACAAGCCAAGTCCAGTCAGAGATGCTGCTCCCCAGCCAGCGTTGCCGTAGATTACATTTTTCTGCTGCTTTTTACATTATCATTATTCATAGTCCTTCATTTGGCTCCATTGCGAATGATGGACAGAAACGGACAATGCGCGAGGGTTTGGAGTGTGGATTTTAAAACACTTGGGAAGATTAGAAATGATGTATCTATGGGTACTCCCTGAGAGGTCTCAGCTCTAACACCTCGACAGAGGGACTCTGAGCAGCTTAAGTGCCCTTTCTGGCAAGGAGGCTGAGGGAGGCAGAGATTAGAGCACCTGGTTTACGCTCTTGGAGACTTGGCAGATTTTCACGCGGCAGACAGCTGGGGCGTTAATACGAGTCTGGCCAATGTTACCTGCCTGACTGGGTATTCTGCCTTCACTGCAAGGAAGTAAAGATATATTTTCATCTAAAGATATACGTGCATATGTGTTTATACACACACATGATTAAACCTTGGTTTTCCTTGTATACAAAATACTGGTTTTCAAGCCTAAGCTTAACCCCTTTTACTAGGCCCTCTACTTCATCCTCTAAGGAGCCCGCACAGCCTTCTCTGAAACAGTTTTCTTCAAAGGACGTCATCTGAATTTGTACATATTTATGTCTCTCAATGTGTATATACAGTTATCTCACTCTCTCCCCCCATATATATATTTAAATGGTCTTAAGTACTTAGTGTCAGCTCTTTAGCTGATGTGCACCACCAGCACAGACGGTGGAAATAAAGCCATAATATCTCATACGGATTAGGCTCTTAAATATGTAGCTACAAATTCATCTTACTGAATTTTATTTTTATGGGCCACCTATCACCTAACAATGATGTATCTGAATAGATATAATGCTTTCAGATAATAAGGCTAAGCTACCACACTGAGGAATGCAGTATAAATCTAGATGGGTTAGAAAAAAATAGAATGGGATTAGTGATGTTTTGCAGCTCTTAGAAGACAGGAAAATATACATCAGTAACTTCTAAAAAAGTCGTACGAAGTTCCAGGTTCAAAACCTGGTATTCTTGTTCAATTGCCTGTCTCCTTTCAGCCTTTCCATTTATAAATGTTATTGTTGTGTATGTCTTCATTAGTCCCTTTTGAGAATACTCTTTAAAAGGTCAGAGCGTTCATATGATATTAATACAGTATGTTTAAAAACATTTCATATTCTGCTATGCATAAGACTAGGTTGTTCTGATGGGTAAACATTTCAAACAAAGCAGGTAGATTAGATTTTGCTGAGCTGGCAAGATGCATCCCAAAATTGGATGTTTTGGGAGACAAGCTCAATGAAGATTTTGTACTTTAAAATTCCTTTTATTTATAGCCTGTGATTTGATTACACTGTTGGATACCAATTATTCCAGAAGTTAATGAGCTGTGTAATTTCCCATAAAACTACAGTCTCATGCAAAATATGTTAGTAAAGGAAACTCTATAATTGGAGGAAAAGTGGTTGGGTTTTTTTCCCCTTTTTCCCCCTAAAATAATCAAAAGGAAATTATTTCAAAGCACTTTTTTGAAATTATGTGTAGTTAATGATTAACTATGCAAAACCACTCAGCATGAGATAGGTTGTCTAAGGAATGGTAGTGTGAGGAGGAAAAAAACCCTCAAAGTTAAACAGAGAGTGAATTCCATCCAGCAAAAGCAGCAGGTCTCTAACGCCCGCAGCTCCTTCCTTTCTCTGGAAAGGAGCTGCCACCTTCCCTACGTGACAGATCCCGGCTGAAGTCCGTCTGGTTGCTGCGAGACATGCTTTTGCTGTGCCCAAGGTGAAATAAAGTGCATCTGGGAGTACGTTTCACCAAACTTCTCCCCACCGTGGGCGGCTCCGCACCTGCTGCCTGCTGCTGAGCCCGAACGGTGCCTGCACAGCCTGGCCCGGCAGCACTGGACACAGACCGCTCGGCATTTGCTCAGAATGCCTTACTGTGTATCTGGACATTTTTAAGGTAGTAAATTATACCCGTCATTGCCGTAGAGAAAAAACACCGACTTTCTTCTCCAGAAAACTTATGGGAAGGGGTTTGGGCTGAAGATGCTCAGCTCAACAGAATGCCCGGAGCAGAGAAAAGATAATTTTTCCCCATTCAAATGGCACAGACCAAAATATCCTCTCAACCACCTCATGACTCCTATTAAGGTAACATTTTGATTTGAAACATCTGTGGGTTCTTGAGACCTGACTGAACCTGACATTCTCAACCTTTGGCAACTGTATTATGCCTGGCATGCATTTGTGTGTACGTGTGCCTTGGGGGAAAGGCAAGGAAGGGCTGAACGTAATCTGGTGAAGTGGGATCCCTCTCCAAACGCCTTCTGGCTGTAGGGTACCACCAACATCCCTGTCCTGTCTGTGGGCAGTCCTGACCTGACATCCACACAGAGTAGGACTTGGTCCACAGCAAGTTTGAAGAACCCATGTTATATCTCCGAAAGTATTTCCACAGAGCCATTCCACCCAAAATACGCCTTCTTTTACCACTGCTAGATGACAGATCCGGGCTGAAACACATCTGGCTGCTGCAAAGCCAGATTCCTGCATTTCCTTCCCAAACAAAGCAGGTATCTTATCTACCAGCATTGTCCTTCTTTTCCGAGATCACAAAGACTTTGACTACAAGCAGAAAAAAATCCCCTGACATGAATTAACAGCAAAAAAAAAAAAAAAAGAAAAAACTTCTTTCAAAAAAACCTATAATTTAAAGCCCTGCGAAATGAAGGCATTTCTGAATAACTAACTAGACTTGCCTCTGGTTAGCATAAAGGCATGCCTACTGCTAGGTCTTTGTATAGAAATCCTTGAGGAGGAAAAGATATATTCTCAGCAAAATAAAATGTTGTCAGCTCTTTAAACCTTAGTGGGAACTGAAAATGTCAAGCTTATACCTGTTAGGCATCATTTAAATTGAAATATGGACCTTCTTCAGTCTTCAAAGTAATGCACTTCAGGTGATAATGATGGATTAACATTGAGAGAAAATGACCTAGCAGCCTGTTAGTTACTTTTTTCAATTGAGTGGGAGCACACCAAATTTTTCATCGATCTGCCAATTGGAGACAGCTGAGAAATGACGACTGTGCTTACTGCAGGCTTCGTACATAAATATTCACTGATGAGCACGTTAAAATATGGGAAAGTAGAGGAACAGTTTGTTCAAATTCTGCTGCATTTAGACTCACGTTCAAACAGCTATATATTTCTAAACACCGAGGGTTTACAAGTTCAAAGAACTGCCCCCTTCACAGTCAAGTCTCTTACAAGTTTCTTACAACCATCACACAAACGCATTTTACAAGGCAACTCCGTTACTCACAAGAGGAATTCGGTGCCCTTTAAACTGTGGGAGTCGTATTCAAATGTGGTTTAGATTAAAGTGATTTAGCATTATTCCAACATCCAACAACAGGAATGTATGTTTTCAATGGATGAATCTGAAATCAGCTGTTCTGCATTGTTAAGCCTCTTACAACAAGCTGTTTGGATCGCTGGCTGCTCAGCACCCCAAAGGGACAGATTAATCTCTGAACTTTGTGGCTGACTCCTATTTAGAGTTCTCAAGCGTCTGCTGTTCGTCTGGGCGGCCCTCAGACAAATAAGACAATTTACAGGAATCAATAACAAGCAATTCTGAACCGGAGATAACGCTGGCCCTGGGCGGATGCAGAGACGACAGCTGCACCCTTCGCTTTGTAAAACCCACCCCGAGGTTGTCGGGGCAATCCTCCCCGAGCAGGGAAGAGTCATCTGGAGCACCGAGGACACGCGGCCTCAGCGAAGTACGGAGGGTTTTGCCTAAAAGGTGGCGGGTGCCGTGCAGCCCAAAGCCACGCTGTGAAGCGCGCGTTCGCCTGGCAGCGGAGGGGAAGGCCCCGGCGCGCGCACTGTCATGGCGGCCCGGCGGCAGCAAGAGAGACGCAACGGCAAACCCTTCCTAATGGCGTCAGTCGCAAGTAATAAAGTAGGAACAAAAGGGGTTTCTTTCTGAAGGGAGCAGTTAGCTTTTCCACTTCAGAGACCAGAGAGAGAGGACTTTTGTTACCTGGAGCACTGAAATGTGCAGGAGAGGCGGCTCTGTGGGTCACTCGGGCAGTAAGCCTGTGAACTTGAGATCCTTTCCAAAGAGGCAAGTAAAAACCACGAGACAATAAGTGGAATTCAATAACTCTTCGGAAAAGAAAAGTTTTGCCTCTGCTCATCACTGAAACCTAACAGTAATAGCAGGTAGACAAAAAGCAAATCCACCACACACAAACGTGAAGCAGGGACACCTCACTGACATATTTGTGTCAAAACGTGAGAGGGAGCCCTTTAGGCCATTAGTAAACAAATTCACCAATCTGCTGAGAGATAAATAGTTTGAATTCAAGCTGGCGGTTGTTTTGGGGAGTCCGATTACCTACTATCATCAGCTACTGAGATGAATTCCTAGTTATTAGCGAAAATGCAAACCATGCAGTTGCTTACTGCAGTTCCTGCAGGTCAGCATGCACATCAGTTTAAGCGTGAAGGATTTTGCCAGCAGGATCTTCCAGCACCATGTACATCCCCTCTTGAGGTGTCCAGCCAGCATTCATGGTCCTCTGGGTGCCTCACCCAGCTTTTTTGGAGAGGTAGGAAAAAATGGAGGAAACTGATAAATCATGAGATAGAAAATAGACAGGAGATCCGTGGTGGCTACAATAGCTCAAAGAACCACTGAGGTTACAGGGCAAATAAGCAGTCTTTCCTTTTTGAGTACCTATTAGCACAGATGACATTAAAGATGACTGGTAAGAAACAGCTTTCCTGGATGTGAGAGTAAGGGGTTTCCAGTGGGTAGGTCAGCGATCGCACTGCTTTTCTTCTGAACTTGGTCTTTCGCCCACCTGCACACCTTCACGCAGGTTTGCGCGCCGCAGACACGAGAGACGGGCGCAAGGCTGACGCAGCCGGGCAAAGGCACCCGCGCTCTGACAGAACCTGCGGTGAAACTCAGAAGCGAGGTACCTGATGCACCGAAGCAGGTGGGGACATGCTACGTGATCCAACGCAAGGATTATTTCTGTAGACCTCGTTTGGCCTTTTAATGCTCTAGTTAATTATTAATGGCGACCAAGTTTCTAGTGAGTAATACTGCGCGAACAGAAAATAAAGGCATGCAGTAACAAAGCAATGAATGTGACTTCTTACCAGACAGAGGGGGAAGCTGGGTGGTACTCTGTCCTTTACTGCCATTTTTCCCAAATGTTGGGTTTTTTCCTGTGGAATGAATGATTTCAAATCAAGGTAAGGGGAAAACACTCAAGCCACAGACAGGGCCCCCAGGATTTCTTTCTGATTTCTTACGAGCGTCCTTTTAAACAGAGTTTCAAGTTCTAATATCTCGCTATTTGTAGGAGAGGCAGGAGGAGGAACAGACAGGATTTTTTGCAGATTATGGAATTTCTTTGGGATGGAGAAAATCTTATCCCACAGCCCTGCATATCTGCATAGGACATCCTAATCATTACTCCTTTAAGCTGTTTTGTACCCATGCTGAGATTTCTGCTACACCCAGTTACGGCAAGGAGACCCTAAGTGACAAGACATGATACTGGCATTGCTTCACATGTAGATAACCCCACTGCTATTTTGGTATCAGGAGTCTGGTCTCAGGGACTCTCTGAGGAAGAACAACTCTTTCTTTGTATTCAGTGGCTGAAACCCAGTCCTTGCTGTCTGCATAGCAGGTCCCCACATCCCCAGCAGGGCCATGGTGACACCACACCCGAAGACTCCCAGTGTGGTGGCTGGGCAAAGCCAGCATCAAAAGTCCAGTGGAGGTAGGAACCTACAGGACAGACATGTAGGTCAGGCAGGAGCACAAATGATGGGGCTCACCAGAGAAGTGTCATCATGGTGCTGGAAAGATCCGTGCCTGAGTTATGAAGAGAAAAGGGCTTTTTCTAGGAGCTGCACTGGTTTAGAGGGCACTCCCGGTGCCCTGCTCACAGTGGTGGCTGCCTTGGCAGGGAAATGTGTGTGGCTCCACCACAGTCCCAGGGGAGGAGTGAGGTCACTGCAAAGTTTTTGGCTCCTTCCATCCCTGGCATACCCAGCTTGGAGGACTTTTCCCTTTGCCTTATGGTGCTTATCTCAGTGGGAGACTAATGAGTCCCAGCTGCAGTACCCAGAATGGCTCATTTTGGTTACCAGCTGCCATACCTGAGGTGCTGGTGCTGGTCTCGGCATCTGACCTCAGCAGAGGTCATCTTGAATGCAGTTTTGAAAACTGTTGGCAAGCCCAAAGGCTTGCCAGTTTTCTTTAGCGTGGGAGTTTGTGTCCTCCATGCCCAAGGACACCACAACCTGCTATTTCATGGTTTGAGAGAACGGGTGGAGGTGAGGGAGGTAAGAGTACAAGGCCACCAAGTGGAATATGGGCTTCTGCCAGGCAGAAGGGGAGGTCACTCTATCCTTTAGAGGATCAGTCAGCTGCGAGATGGACAGGACTGGAAGCTCAGTTTCAGTTTTCCCTTTGGCAGGACGTACTTGGAGGAGTTGTACTGAGGCGCTGTAAAGGCTGCCCAGCAATGAAACCTGGTCACTTTGTGAAAGCAGGAGACGGCATCAGAAGATCTGCACATCTGAAGATGTACAAGAGGTGCTTTTACCATCGGCAAAAACAAGGTCAATTAGCTGGTGAGGTCCTGTGTCACCATCACAGCAGATGGGAAGGAGCTGAAGGAAGTGCTGCCTTCTCATCATTGTGCCTGCTCATCTGCAAGGGCTTCAGAGGCCAAAAGCAGATGTGCAGCTCTCGATGAGGCTGACAGTTATCCTGTTCTCAGATGCATGCTGCCCATGCCCACCAGTCCTGGGGTCTCCATTCAGATGCTCAAGAAGGATCCAGCAGATTTCATGAGTTTGCGCTGAAGAGACATGGTGCAGTGCTCTTTGCTGTGTGCCCTGTGTCAGTGTGTCATTGCTCTCATGCTGGAGTTTTTGGTTATCTACCTGAGGAAGGGAAAACCAATCTCCCACCACAAATGGCAAACACCAATTGGCAAACTGTCAGTAACTAAAACTCCATCCCAAACTCCACACTCTCTTGGGAGTGATGGCAACACTTGAATCACTCTTTCTCTCCATGGATCTCAAAGGAGACCACAATATTAAGTTAGTCCATTTTTAAAAATTGGCATCCAGCCTGTCCTAGCATTATTTACTAGTTATCAGTTCAGCTCTGCACTCAGAGCCCCACCTGCCTTCCTCACAGAGACGGGCTGGTGGAAGGATGGGGAAGAGACAGAGGAAGCCACCCCAGGGCTACACTAGCAACTGTGAGTGCGAATGGAAGGCAACAGCCTCGCTCGATACTCAAGACAACACAGATAACGTGGAGCAGACCGAGAGGCCAGCTGGGCTCCGCAGCGGGGAGCGAGAACCGCAAATGCAGCCCGTAGTTCCGTGCCCGTTCTGCGCGCACCCTCGGTTCGGCAGGCTACGCCGCCCCACAGATGTCAGCACGCTTCTTCAGGACTTGCCTGCGACCCTCCTACGGGCAAAGAAAGAAGCTGAGCTCCAGCCGTGACCGAAACATTTGTTTCTCTAAGAATAGCAATGGGAATCAAGAATACAGTTTTTTTTTCCAATCAAAAACTTCCCTCAGATTTGATACAGTGACTTAACGCTGCTCTCATGCTACCACTCTCACCACAGGCACCAAGTGAGACCTTCTGGGGCTGATCACATGTTGAACTTTCACGCGCTCGAACAGCATCAGATAGTCATTTCGATATGCTGGAAAAAGTCAGTCTTAAACGGTGATAAAATATGCCTCTGTGGCTGAGTGTGTTTGCATTTTTGTTCCGATTTCTTACCACGACTTTCCCTGAACCCGCAGGTCACTCCACTGACGGTTGCAACAGTAGGAGCATTTTCGTAGACCACTGAACTGTTCACAGCTGGTGCCTTGTCACATGGATGCTTTTCCCACTTTTCCCCTTGCTATCGTTAATGCAGCTTATGTACAGAGTTGGATACCTTCAATATACTGGGCTCTAACAAGTTTTGTAGCTCCTGTGTTTTTAACTGTCTGGTTTGTTTATGAAATTAACACTTAACGGAAACCTTTGATTTCAAAATAAATGTCAAATATGGCCGGCATAAATACTACCCTGAAACAATAAATAAAACCTGTGCAGTAATGACAGTCGTATTCTTCCCAGCTGTGCGAATATTCCTATGGGATTCAAGCAGGCGTAAGCTAGAACAGCCTTAAGGCAGCTCTAATATGCATCTAGGAGGTGGATGGGTCGAACGGCTGGCGTAGGAACAGAGCAACTTCAGGATTACCATAGTTACTGTTTACTCACCACCCCTGGCCCTACACAAAGCACAGCTCATGTGCAACTAGGGGTGAAAGCCAGAAAATTTAATATAGAATTAAATTATGGCTAGCAAGGAACAAGCATCAGAAGTTTGGCAATTAGTTCAGCTTACATAATCTCCTCAAAGTCCAGCTGCTTAGCAGAATTATCCAAAGTAAACTACCGTTGGTATTCCTTCTTTTTACAAAAACAATTTTTTTTTTTTAAATAACCAAAAATAATCCCTGTGTGCAGACTTTGTGCCTAATTGGACGTACCTGTTCATTTTCACCCAAGCAAAACTTCTCAATGAGGAGGTTTGTCTTGGACACGGTTATGAATCGTGAATTTTTGTTATACGTTTTAACTTATATTATTATTATGCCACACATTAAAAAATGGACACTTGTCCTGTGCCTAAGACGTGTCAAGCCCAATAACACAATCAATATATACTATCGGACAGAGGACACAGAAACAGGAGGGAGAAAGATACGTATTATTTTAAGTAAATAATATAATATATTATTATTTTTATTTATATTTATATATTTATTTTATTTATATACT
>NW_010521497.1:0-724 GCF_000687285.1 Phaethon lepturus | reverse complement strand
CTGTTAGTATACTGCTTTGCTTCAAAGAGGAGCATGGAGTCTTTGAGTAATTTTAATGATTTTTGTTCTTAGTTCGCCTTATATTTCTTAACAGATTGTAGCAAATCTTTTCTAGTGTTGCCTTTTAGCATCATTATTCCACTCCTCGCATCCTTCTTATTCCGTGTAGCTTAGTATATTTTGCTTTATCTCTCCTTATTTTATTTCCTTGTATTTCTCGTCCTTTGTTTTTGCTTTCTCATCCATTTCTCCCCCAAGAAAATGTCTTCTGCTGGCTTTGTCACGTACAACATCATTGCTGTGATTTATCTGAAATCCACTTTAAAAGAGGAGTAGTTCAGCTAGTTCAAAACACCATTTAGATAGTCATTCTGTCTTAAGAAACGAATGCCCATTCATTATAAAACTCAGTAAATCTGACTTGTTTTAAACTAAACTTAATCGTTTGCAAAGCGAAAGTCCATACAAGTGTTTACACTGTTCCAGTAAATTTTAAATTTGAAAATCATACCTTTATTGTGCATGTGGGTAAGCCTTGCTTTGTACTGCAAAAAGACAAAGTAACATTTTAATCAAATTTTACAGACAGGTTTGAAGTTTTGTTAAGTTATTCCATGAATGGGAGCGGTAGCCGTAGTATGTGACTGTTAATATGGAAATTGGCATTTACAAGGAAGAAGTGACTTTTTTCTCTTTTTTCCTGATCTTTGAGCATTTTTCTGAA
>NW_010521496.1:0-929 GCF_000687285.1 Phaethon lepturus | reverse complement strand
GAGACTCCCTGATTCCCATCCATACGCTGATTCATTTGCTGGAGAGCCATGGACTCGCTCACCCTTTAATAGTACCATATGACCAGTGTGAAAGTCAGTGGAGAATAACAGTAGACTATCGTGGCCTGAATGAAGTCACACCGCCACTGAGTGCTGCCGTGCCGGACATGCTAGAACTTCAGTATGAACGGGAGTCAGAGGCAGCCAAGTGGTATGCCACAAATGATATCGCTAACGCATTTTACTCAATCCCTTTTGCAGCAGAGTGCAGGCCACAGTTTGCTTTCACTTGGAGGGGCATCTAGTACACCTGGAACCAACTGCCCCAGGGGTGGAAACACAGCCCTACCATTTGCCATGGACTAATCCAGGCTGCACTGGAACAGGGTGAAGCTCCAGAGCATCTGCAATACATTGATGACATCATCATATGGGGCAACACAGCAGAAGTTGCTTTTAAAAAGGGAAGAAAATAGTCCAAATCCTTCTGAAAGCTGGTTTTGTCATAAAACAAAGTAAGGGCAAGGGACCTGCACGTTTTAGGAATAAAATGGCAAGATGGGCATCGTCAGATCCCAATGGATGTGATCAACAAAATAACAGCTATGTCCCCACCAACTAGCAAAAAAGAAACATAATGCTTCTTAGGCACTGTGGGTTTTTGGAGAATGCATATTCAAAATTACAGTCTGAATGTAAGCCCTATCAAGTGACCTGGAAGAAGAATGATTTTAAATGGGGCCCTAAGCAACGACAAGCCTTCAAACAAATTAAACAGGAAATAGTTCATGCCGTAACCTTTGGGCCTGTCCAGGCAGGACAAGGTGTTAAAAACGTGCTCTAGATGGCAGCCAGGGAGAATGGCCCTACCTGGAGTCTCTGGCAGAAAGCACTAGGGGAGACCTGAGGTCGACCCCTAGGGTTTTGGA
>NW_010521495.1:0-4824 GCF_000687285.1 Phaethon lepturus | reverse complement strand
CGAGGCAAGGGGGGACGCATCCGGCGTGCTCGTGTCCCAGAAGCTTGCAGCGCGCGTAGCGGGCAGGGAGCGAGTACGGGAATATACAAGGTGACATCAAGGCTCTGGGGCAGAGCGCAGTAACTTTGCCTTCACAGAACTCCCGCTCTCTGCTTGCCGTGCTTTTCTTGTACGACCATTAATTTCTAAATTGGCTTTTTGGTCTCAGGCCTTTAAAACTGGACAGAACAAGCTGTCTTCAATACCTTGTTTGATGGCCAACAGCAACGTGAGCTCTGGTGTAAGATGGAGAAAGAGCAGCTGGAAGCGGCTTTTATAAGCGTCTCAAAATGCTGCTGTTTCTTCCAAGTGTCCGTGGTTTGAGGGATGGTGGTGCAAAGAGACTTCACCGTCTCCTCTCCTGTGCTCCCCTCGGGGAGGCGGCTTTCTGTCCTGGTTTTGGCTTGGAGACACTGCTGCAGGACGATCAGACTGCTAAGGCTGGCCCAGCCTGGGGTTTTCTCTTTCCCGGGAACACTTGTGCTCCAGCTTCTTCCTTCTTATCTTCTGGTGAGACGAGATGAGAGAAGGGACAATTCCCCCGGGCACCCTTCCGAGAAAGGGAAAAACAGTCTTCCCTATGTCCTACCAGGTTGCTACCACTTTTGCATCCAAACTCAAGCCTGTTGCACAACTTGCGGCTCTGGGGCATAGTGTGCCTCAGCATTACTGAGAGGAGCGCTGTAATGGATTTCTCTCTAGTGATGAAATATATCAACTACAGATTATTCTACATATCTAAAGTACTGGTGCAGCAGGAGTAGTTGTTTCTCCCTCCCTTTCAAACAGCCACTTTGAGAGGGGAGGAAAAGAGAAGCAGAAGTTCATTGGATCTGGAATACTATGGAGTCAAAGCAAAAACAACAGGACTCTCTACTAGTTAAAAAAACCAAACAAACAAACAACAAAAACCCCTTTTCAAATTAAAAACAAAGTTGTGTGCTAAATGTACATTCACACCAGGTTTGTTATTCTGGATTAAAAAACACTATGTCTGAAAGCAAGATGAGTAGCATAACATATTTTCTGGTGTTATGGGTAACTCACCAGTTATTTTCTTAGTTTTAGAAAATATCTCGTCTTCTCCACACTCGAGAATTATCACTATTTTAAGACTTGTTGTCCTATGCTGGGATTTTAACATTGTAGCAGAAATAGATGCTCGAGGGTTCAAAATGTTAGATTCAGGTGTGGATTCATTAATTTTGCTCAGCCAATGAAGAAATTATTTACTTAATGTAAGTGCAAAATAGATTAGCCAATCTTTTGCTCTTGTTATTTTCTAAAGAACTTGTTACTTTTGGAGTCAAAAACGTGTATTATTTCCCCTGAAAAATTTTGAAATTATTGGCTACAGTCAAATAAACTTTTCAGTAGAAAAAAGGTTTTGGAGATATTAAATTTTGACACTACTTGTAAAAACAGCTAGCCAACTATAAAAGAAAAGCTATTAATGCACGCCCTGAGGGACAGCAGTGTATGACCAGTCTGTGTGGACACAGAGTACGCGTGCAAGGCTGACATGGAGAGTGCCCAGCCACACCTTCATTAGTGGCTCATGCCTGATTAGATAGCAGGTAATTGAGACATTGCTCGAGGTGTCTCTTGTGCAGGTTTCCTTGGATACAATAAAGTTTGAACAAAGGAGAACAAGATTAGAATTCAAAATATTTGAGAAACTGGAGATATGGATGACTTTTATCATGGAGGTAAAAGAAAGGTGGTACAGCTGGGCAGGAGTCACTGAGTGCCACCACTGCACAGGGAACAGCCGTTTCTCTTCTGCTGGAAAAGATCAGAGGACATTTGGGGATTGCAGGTCCAACAGCACTGCAAGAACTTACCAAGGATAGGAAGCAATGGAAGAGGCTGCATGGGTGGTTGTGGAGCTGCCACAGCCAAAGGTCTTCAGGTTAGACAGTTTAGGTGTTATTTTCCCTGGCCTTGAAGCTGAACCAAGACTAGCTGACCTCTTGTGGTCTTTTACTGCCTTACAGCTACATGAATGATGTTTCCTGTGCTTAAATCCTAATGTCTGATGCCTGAGAAAGAGGTGTTGGCATTGCGGTCCCAGAGTGACTCACGTAAAGAGTCAAGAAAAAATGAAATGTAAGGAAATGGGACATGTGTAGTCCTGGCTAATTTGATGAGTGCAGAGAACTGAGTGATTAAATGATGAATTGGGTACCAACATTTTTAATGAGTTAGGAATTAGTCATAAATTACTAAATTTTAAAACATTGGATAGGCAGCCTGATTTGCATAAATGGCTTATACTCTGATTAAAACACTTTCTTGTATATTATTCTTAGTTCTGTAGGAAAGGCTTGATGCAAAGTGCTAAAGAGGGGTTAGCTCTGAACAAATTTTTGGTTGACCCTGACTCGTACAGTCACTCGCCGCTGGCTAAAGGCTGCCGTGTCTGTGTTCATTGAGGTGGCCTGGAAGGGGCGAGGAGGGGCTGGAGGAATAGTGACCTTTCAGCCATCCATCCCCAACACACCAGAGACAGTTTTGGAGGGTTGCGTTGCCACAACGTGCGGCTTTGGTAAGCTGCACAATGTGTGACCTGCCTCTCCCCCAGCCTCCATCTCTCCCCATACACATTATACTCTTATTGTTTAATGTGTTTTCATCCACAGAATACTCAGCATGTGCAGAAAGACAGGGTTAACAAATACTAAAAGGGCTTCCACTGATTTCTTTATGTGTATTGAAAAGCAGTATTTTCTGCAAACACAGTAAGGGGAGGCGAGAGAAGGAGGGACATCATAGTTGCCAGATACTATGCACATCCTGTGCGCTGTGGTCATTACAATTAGAGAAAAACCCACCACCCCGGTAATTTTAAATTTCAGTCTCAGTGGTTATGAGATATTTATGCGAACATATAACACTCACGGCAAAAACATCTCCAAAGCTGGAAGGGTGCAGAATCTGAAAAATAATCAGCATCACTTTAGGAAGACCTGAAAATCGTTAAGTATTTAAACTAGTCTGTGTGAGGGTTTTAATTATATTTAGAAAGCAGTTCTTCTCTGGCACATGACAATAAGAATAGTGTCTGCTGTGTCAGTAAATTTGCATCCAGGCTGTATGTAAAGTTAATTATGCATATTTTAGAAATTAAAATAAATTCTTTCTGGCCTTTAGAGTTGTTAGCATCACAATACTGATGTAAAAAGACTTGTCTGTAATTAGATTTTTTTCATTCCCTCTGATGAGATCACATCTTCAAATGTTAGTTTTGTATATATTACCATACAAAACTTCAGGGCACCTCGCTCTTTCTTTTCAGCAGCACATTAAATGCATATCGTCTCAGCTTTGCTTGCAATAACTGGGCATTTTTGTGTAAAAAATCCCTAATGTAGGCAAGACCCATAAGCTAAGAGCTCAGAACAAGTTATTTTTCTCCTGCAAGTGCACTTGGGACCTGAATTGATGTTGCATTGCAATCAGGAAGAAAGTCAAAAACTCTCATGCCACTTCACAGTTTTCAGTGTAAACAGCTTAATGAAGAGTAGGATACAGTGGTGCTACTGGGACATGGAAACCTTGTGTCTTGTGAGACCTTAATTAATGAAGGTTTAAAAAAAAAAGAAAAATCCCTAATTTGGCAGCTCGCTGGCAGGCTTTGCAGGGCTGACTATGTAAGAACTGTTTGACCTTGTAAACTCAGCAGATTTAAAATGCATTTGAGAGACAGTATAGGTACCCAGCCTCATACCCATACTTGCTTAAAACCCGTCTGTTCAAGACAGACTTGCACCTTCAGCTATATATAAACCTTCATTAAAAAAATGTATCAGAATTTTTGTTCGAGTAGATTTTGATAAAATTAATGGGTTTTTTTGCTAAACTGTATCCAAAATACCTATTTTGTATCTGTACATTTATTTAACTACATCCATATAATGCTGTATGATTTCAGTTTCTTTAATGCAAGAATTGTTCTCTTAAAACTGTTTTGACTTAAGGCACACAGTAACATTCCTTAAATCAGGAAACTCAGACAAACTTCTAAATGCTTTACAGCTTTACATTTTAGCAGCAAGATGCCAAAGCAGCTTTGCTTGCAGTGTTGAAAACTCCTACGTCAGGGAACAAAGAGAACAGACCACAAAACCTTTAGATAAATACAAGGAGAGAAAAAATGTTAAATGTGTTTCAGTGGATATTCACGTGTGTCAGAGTACTATAAGGCAAGGTGTAAAAAAATGACTGTAAAAACAAGCAGGGATGAGTAGTGTGTCACTGCATATGTTCTGGAGAAGTGTGTAAAACACAATCATAGAATCATGGAAGAGTTTGGGCTGGAAGGGACCTTTAAAGGTCATCTAGGCCAACCCCACTGCAATGAGCAGGGACATCTTCCACTAGAGCAGCTTGTTCAGAGCCCCATCCAACCTGACCTGGAATGTTTCCAGGGATGGGGCATCTACCACCTCTCTGGGCAACCTGGGCCAGTGTTTCACCACCCTCATTGTGAAAAATTTTTCCCTTTTATCTAGTCTAAATCTGCCCTCTTTCAGTTTAAAATCATTACCCCTTGTCCTATCGCTACAGGCCCTGCTAAAAAGTCTGTCCCCATCTTTCTTAGAAGCCCCCTTTAAGTACTGGAAGGCTGCAATCAGGTCTCCCTGGAGCCATCCCTTCTCCAGGCTGAACAACCCCAACTCTCACAGAATCACAGAATCATTAAGGTGGGGAAAGACCTTCAAGATTATCAAGCCCAACCGTTAACCCATGCATGCTAAACCATGTCCTGAAGTGCCAGGTCCA
>NW_010521494.1:0-30304 GCF_000687285.1 Phaethon lepturus | reverse complement strand
TACTATATTATATATCTTATTACAGAAATATATAATATATAGCTTATTAGTATCAGATATGTATATAATTTTATACATGTGTGTATTCTATATAATATATAAAGAATACATATATAGAGAGAAATATATTCTGTATATATGGGACCTTGCAAAGGGTCTGAATGATTGGGATAGGCTCTGACCCTACCTGCTGGTAATCCAGGTGCACCAGCACGGTCGTTCATCTCCAAAGCACGGTGCTGGGGTGAGGCTAGTGCAGGGGGTGCTGCAGGCAGGCAACAGCACAGGGCAGTACTGCAGGCCAGAGACTGCGGCCATGAGCTGAGGGGCTTCTGGCCCCAGGCAGGGGCATGCCTGTGAGCTGGTGGTGCTTTTTGCAACAGCTCAGCTCCTTAAGTTCTGCAGTAGGCCTGCTTAGAGGGTGACCACAAGCTTCTCTGTTAATATGGCTGTGAAGGAGTATGAGCTGAAGGAACAAAAAAAAAAAGAAATGTATGTGTATATAATGTATATAACATAGCTGCATGGCTAAGCATTAGTGTGACAGAGAACAGATCTGCAAGCTGTGAGTAAAAGATCTGTGTTTGAGTTGGACATGACAAACAGCCATAGCTGGTATCTTTTGTACAGCAGCATCAACACTTCCAAGTAATGCGGACCAAAGACACACGTCTGGTCACGTCCTCTCGCTGGCAGCACTTCTGCTTTGCTCTGGGTGCCTGCAACGGTAGAGAGAGCAAATGAGATGATATCTGACTGGCCTGAACATAGTCTCAAGAGGCTGGCCTTGCACTTCATGTGCCAGAATGAAACAGTTGTGTAACGCACAGAAACTATTCACATCATCTGCGAACAGGATGTTGGACGCTCCCTGCTTCCTCAGAGACTGGCGGCTAGCGATGCTGCGCAGCGAGTGCTTCGCCTTGCGTTACTGCTGGGATTTTGGGGTGGTGAGTTTGATGAGTTTGGGGATTTTGAGCCTGCTGGCTGTCACTCTGCGCTACCCCACAGCAGCAGGCCGCCCTGCGTCCGTTATACTGCCCAGCACGACTTGCTTGGCAATGCTGATGGTCTGTGGGCTCAATTCTCCAGCCAGGCCAGAACAGTGAAGCCTTAAGTCAGCTGTGAGCTCTTGCATGGGGCTAATTCCTGTGTGCCACTGCTTTGCTGGAAGGGGAGTATCGTGCTACAGGCAGGACTGCTCAACTTCAGGCTGCTTGTCTGGAGGAAAACGTTAGTGGCTGAGGTGCACAAGCACGGAGTTGCTTTCTGCCATTTTAAAGGCAGAGGGACATGGCATCTGCTGACCCGGGGATCTTTTCAGTTCCAGGGAGGTGTATGGTCCCTCAGCACGGTGCTGTGCGATGCCCTGATGACCATGGATGTGATGCTGTGCACGGCCTCCATCTTCAACCTCTGTGCTATCAGTGTGGATCGGTAAGTGCTGCCTTCCTCCTCGTGCCAGAGGAGGGAGCACTGTGTCCTGGCATCAAGCGGCTTCAATGGACGCCCTTGCAAGGGTCCCCTGCAGGGAAGCCAGATCCTGTTCTCCCCTAAGGAGGGTGTTCTGTCCTACCATCCTCCCCTGTCACGAGCTCTGTGTCCTATCAGTACCCTTGTACTGGCCAAGCGGAAAGCACAGTTGCATGAGGAGGCCAGAGCTGCCTCTTTGGGTGCTCTTCTGAAGGGGGAGACTGGCTGTAGCCCAGGCCTTGGCTGTGTAAGTAAATGAGCAGGGGGAAAGGACAGTGGCAAGCAGCTTTGTGACCACTCGCTTATGTTACTGGTGGTGACACAGCCATACTCAGACTGACTCACCTGAGGCCTGTATTGGCAGGTTTATCGCTGTTTCAATCCCACTGAACTACAACCGGCGACAAATTGACCTGCGGCAGTTGATACTTATCTCCACCACCTGGATATTTGCCTTTGCTGTAGCATCCCCAGTCATATTTGGCCTCAACAATGTCCCAAACCGGGACCCCAGCTTGTGTCAGCTGGAGGATGACAACTACATCGTGTACTCCTCCATCTGCTCCTTCTTCATCCCTTGCCCCGTCATGCTGGTGCTCTACTGCGCCATGTTCCAAGGACTCAGGCGTTGGGAAGAAGCCAGGAAAGCCAAGCTAAGGGGCAGCATCTACGGCGCCAACAGGAAGCTGTATCACCCCTCAACCTTTGTTGAGAGAGAGCAGACCAGACTGGAGCCAGAGGATTGCAACCCTTACACCCGCTCTGACCACCCTGGGGACTATGTGATGAGCAATGGGATCCAGACTCTCTCCTACCCACACCTCAAGTACCCACACCCAGGACACAGTCGGAAGCAGGCCAAGATCAATGGCCGGGAGCGGAAGGCCATGCGAGTGCTGCCTGTCGTCGTCGGTGAGTAGCAGTTGGTGACAGTTGGGGAAGGGTGGGAAACATGCTGCATCGTCCTACAGCAGGGTTCAGTCTGGCAGGTCTTGTTTGAGCCTGGTGAAGCGAACACATGCTCTGTCAACTGCCCTGCCAGGAGCCAAACTGCCCAGGCGCGGCTGCTTGGACGGCAGTGAGAGGTGTCACGCCGAGAACCACACTTTATCCTTGCACTCTGAGCGGTCTCCAGTCTTGTTCGGCCCAGGCTGCGTTGGTTAAATGAAGCCCTTTTTAACATTCACATCACTTTCTCTCTTTAATGTCCTTCCGGCAGGTGCTTTCCTCTTCTGCTGGACACCTTTTTTTGTGGTCCACATTACCAGGGCTCTCTGCAAGTCCTGCACCATTCCCACTCAAGTCACCAGCACTGTCACTTGGCTGGGTTATGTCAACAGTGCGCTCAACCCCATCATTTATACAGTTTTCAACGCAGAGTTCAGGAACTTCTTCCGCAAAGTCTTGCGCCTCTTCTGCTGAGCCCACCGGAACTGGCAGGGAGAAGGAACGAGCAGGCTATTTTTTTTGTATAGTTCATTAAAGATCTATTTCTGCCTAAGGTCTGCTGTCTTTGTTGGGGAGGAGGGAAGGAGCGACGGCAGCTAAAGGATGCTGGTTCCCAGCTCTCTGTAATAAGGAGTTACAGGTGAGTACCAGTGGATGCAGCTTTGTTACTCTTCCCCACTGGAAACTGCAAGCATAGCCACTTTTAACACTTGGCGCTTGACATAACTGGCAAGAGACGCCACAGGGCAGTGGGGATGGTCCTTGGAACAGCTCGTGCTTTGGATTTAGGTGTTTGGTCTGGTTTGGTCTTCTCTTAGCTGTCACTAAGCAAAGTAACACCCCCCCCCCCCCATCCCTGCCATGATCCAGGGAGGTAGGAGAGTGTTGAAGCTTCCAGCTGCTCTGGCCTCGAGAGTCACAGACAAACGCCCTGCTCTTCCCCCTGCCCGGGGGGAGTCCTGCCAGCTCCAGCTCCTGAGGGAGCCCTCCCTTTCTGCAGCCCAGCCTGGCAACGGCCCATCCCCACCAGTTCCATATGACTGAAACCCTGAGGACAAACCAAGCTCCTGAGTGCAGAGCAAAACCAAGCCCTGCTGATGCACGCTATGACACACCCACGGGGCAGGAAGGCTGACCCTGGCTGAGAAGTGCCAAAATTTGGCCCAAGACCTGGAGAAATCTAAAGTGACTGCTGTGGCGTAGAATCATAGAATCATTAATCCCACAGCTTGAAGTATCGCTTGTCCCTCCCAGCACCCAGCGAGGCTGGGCCGATGAGGAGACCCGAGCACAACTGACGGCTCGCAGCCACCTCGCTCGTTCCCAGCTCACAAAACAACAATTAGTTGTATTTTCCCTGCTTGGGAATGGTAGCAGGTTGCACTAAGGCTGCTGTGGCACAGAACAGGAAAGGCTGGCGAGAATTGAGAGCTGACCTCATTCAAAATGACCTCAAAGTTCCTTTTACGATGGCATGCGGCTGCCTAGTTGTAATTTTAGATTTACCCATCCAAAGGCACAAATTGCTTGTTCTCCAGAATTCCTCATCAAGCCGTACAGTACCCACCAGGAACCATTTCCAGCCTGCAGGAAAAAATCCTTTATACCTTTCGGCAAACCTGAGCGCAGCGACACCAAGGGAGCAGAGGGAGCAGCCAGTACTGTTCTCCGAGGCTCAGGAGGGAAGAAAATTATTATTGCACAAGCCAGCAATCTTCTGAGTAATGATTTTTGTATAGGGTTGCTGCTTTCCAAGGGATAATTTGTTTGCTTAGAAACAAAAGGGAAAAAGTACTGCAGAGAGGTCTTAAGTTTTTCTTTGACTAACAATTGCTCCATCAATTTATCATCAACAAATCCCCACAGTGATGATATTGTACATTTTTGAGTGCTACAGTTTGACACTGTGTTGGGGCACAGCTGCCCCAGATACCAGGGCTCTGAGTGGAAGTGCCCCGAGAGCTTTACAGATAACTCAGACCGACAGTTTTTTTCATTTCGGAAAGTTGCCCCACTCTCTTCCAATTTTTTTCCCTTAAGAGATTCAGTAGAGCCAAAAGTCAGGCAGTAGCCAAGGCTCAGCTATACTCAGCCACAAACTATGCCATAAGGCTAGTGGAGTACTTGGTCTGTGTTTGTGTAAGCCACTGCCCAGTCACCTATGCAAGCAGGAGACCTGGCAAGCTCAAGTAGCTGGTGTCTCACCTCTTCCCGTAGCTGTACTTGTCCTTGAATCCATGCAGAGCTCTGCTCCTCAAACCGGCCGTGCCGTGCAGGGATGGTTCTCTGTGGAGAACACAAGGTGAGCCAAAGGAGTGAACAAACAGAAATATTTTCCAGCTGAAAGCCACATTTGAGAGCAGCTTTAGCACTCCGAAGGTGCCACTTCAGAGCCAACCTCCACTGCACTCCCAACGCGAGACGCTGCCAAGAGCTTTGCACCTGCTCGAGGGAGCTGCTGGGGCAGGTCGCTGAAAACAAACGGGCGGTGTACCCCAACAGCAGCATGAGGTGTTTGACGTTTGCGCTCTTCCATTGCGTCAGAACCTTAATGAGCAATAGACGGAGGCGAGAAACCCTCTAAATCGGCTGTATTACTGTGGGTGCAATTAAAGACTGTCTTTTCAATTAACTAATTGACTTTAAGCTTTAGAAAACAGGCAATCATAATTTAACAGTGCAAGAAGAAACCATTACAAATACTGAAGTGTTACTCTGGGGTGGCAGGAGGAGTGAGCATTTTGCTATGGGAATCTGAGGAATTGCCTGTTTTTTCCTTCCCAGGGGTTTTACACAGGTAATTTACGTTCTCATCCTGCTTCAGCTCCCGCCTGGCTTTCTGCTAGAGAACGGTTTCTGACAGAGGAGGCCGGCAGGCTGCTGCCTTCCCTCTGCGATGCCAATTCTTCAGCCTGGGTGGGCGCTGTCCCTCCTGCCGTGCCCATTAAGCTCCGCACTAGGAGGAGTAACTTTTCCAGTAAAGAGCCAGAAAGTGACATCCATCAACCACCACTGACCTGGGCTGGAGACCTGTCACCCGCCCTCCAGGGAAAGGTCCCGGCTGCTGCCAGCAAACCCTACCAAGGGTACGTCTGAGGAGACGATAAACCAGCTTCCACCTCCTTGTAACGCACTGAGTGTAATGTAACACAACCTTTAAGCTTAATGGAGGAAGGAACAGACTTGTGAGAAACCACTCGTGCAAGACTTCAGTATTTTCCATCCCATTTTTCTCTATTATTACTTTCCTGCAACTCTGGATAGAATTTTCTCCCTTTGACAGCATTTATGACGCTGGGTTGAGTCAGAGGTGACCCCTCTTGCAATGTAAGCTAAACAACAATCTTCCTCACCCACCAACACTAAACTGGAGGGAATAACCAGACAGGACAAGTAACCCACGCAGCTGTTATGCCCAAGGCTAAAATCCCCCACCAACCAAAGGCGTGCCTGTCTACTGAGACTCCTCCAGCTGGGACATCAACGTTCAAACACAAATAAGGCGCCTGATTAGCCTAAATTATTAAAGTAGTACATTAATAATTAAATTATTTTGTTGCAGAACTAAGCAACTAACTTCCTAATGCTCACCGCTTCTTTAATTAGTAGCTACTAAAAGGCAGCGAGAGGACAGCACTCACTTTGGGTTTGACCAGATCTGATTTTGGCCAGATGGCCGCCACAAGCTACAGCCAAGCTGCACCACAGGATGAGACCGCACTTTCCCCGCTGAAGAAATGCGTCCCAGCCAGCCCCCTACGGAGACGGGGAGTAAAGACGTGTGTGTGACTGCAGCTGCGTTGTAGCTGCACCAGCTCCCAACAGCCACGCTGCAGCCACTCGCTGCATTTATCAGGACACTAAAGTGCTGCCGCGGGAATGAAACAGTACCGTCAGGCACGCTTATGCTGTTGCCGCATTTTATTTAACAACATGTTATTTTTCACTTATATTCAAGTGCAGAAGCTCCAACGTGTTCCAAATCTGCCCCAGCACAGAGGGAACACAGGAAAAAAAAAAGTCCTTCCAATGGCAAACCAAGAACTTGTACTGACTTTTTCAAGGCAATTAAATAAACCAAATGAAGGTTCATTTTTTTTTTTTTTTTCAAACAAGAGGTAGGGAGGCACAGGGAGAAGGAAACACTGGCAAATCTGATTGCAGCACCTGCTTTAGATCCATCTCAAGAGAGATGACGACATCCCTGTAATCCACATGGTGGAGGTTCCAGTCCAGCAAAGTCGAAGCTTCCTTAAGCCGAAGGTGGCTCCCAGCTGCTAGGCTGCACTTAGGTGGGGTTTGCTTTTTCCAGACGAGGTTTTCACAGTCTCTGTATTATTCAAAGTGAGGATTGGGAGTAGGCAAATGCTGTCACAGTATCAAAAAGTCTGTCAAAAACGAGTTTGCTAGAGAGAAGAGTCTGGTTTGGAAAGGACAGTCCATTCACGCCGGGTTGCCGATCCAGCCGGCCACACCACGTTGTTCATGAACGGCTAAAGAGGTAGGTGTGCTCAGACGGTGACTTTCTCCATTACGCTGTCAGTGACATGCACCTCGTCGGCTTGCACCGTCACTGTGGCCGACTGGCCGCAGATATGCTGGTGGTCCTTCCAGTCCTGCGAGGGAAGAGCAGATGGAAAGGCCATGAAGAGAAGGGGCCCTTGGAAAGCGCGCAGCCTGCAAAAGCACACTGGGCCCCAAACAGAAGCTGTGTTCGAGCAATGCTCTCTCCAGCACAGAGGGGCTACAGCAGGTCCCCAGTGCTCGGCCAAACCAGACTACGGACAGACAGGAAAGGAACCACATACTGGGTCAATACTCAAGGCGGACACAAACGAAGCAGAATGCTGGCTTCTCCAGCCAAAAACCAACGCAGGACATCAATGGCAGTTAGGTTGTGGAAATTTTAGAAAAGAGTCAGAACCTTGACTTAAACACTCTCCTGAAAGATAGCTCACTACAAGCTGGCACTCCTGAAGGACAGCACCGCACAAGGGTATTTAGTTCAGTAACGGTAAGGAGAGGAATAAAATTCCTGGTAAAACCCTACTACCTCCCAAGACTTAACTTCTAGTCTGAACTAACAAAACACTCCTCTTAACTTGCTCAACCCAGAGGTCACACATCGTAGGTCACAAATACAGGGGGAGTCTCAAGGAATCTGTTACTGATGAGCACTTCAAACTCTCCCACCCTGTTACAGTGCAGAGCACGGGCAGATGTCCCCTCAGAGGTGACAAGCTGTCTAGGAGGGGGACAAACAGTGCATACTTGGTGCCATTTCCCAGGGCACTTTGTACTGCGAAGGCAAGAGAGGGGCCTTACTGCCCCTGAGATGCCTGGGGAGGCGGCAGGTGGACTCTCTAAGTTTTCTGCAAGCATCATTTGTTCATTCTTTGGATTTTTAATCTTTCTGCCATGCAGACAGGGAACTTGGCCGCCATTACACTTTGTGACAGGCAAAAGGAAACAGTCAAAATTCTTCAGCTACTCAACAAACCCAGCTTCACCTGATGAAGACAGAATTTGGACAGCCTGCAGAGCTGTAACCCTCGCCACCTAAATGCTCCTTTCCCCTAAAGCAGTGTGCCAAGGGTCTTTGTAAGGAGTCTGTGGGAAACATGAAGCACAGCAGTTTCCTCCACTGTACTTCCTCATACCTGTTCCCACCTCCCATGTTCAAAATCTTACAGTTTGTCCCACTGGATTATCTGTAGCATCACAAATAACGTGAAGGATAACAGAACTGTGTCCCCAGGGACAGAGCAGGAACACAGGTATTGGGGAGAGTTCAGCTTGCCAGGAAGCGGCTGGGAAGGGTTACAGAAGTGCTCCCAGCTAACTGCTCCCCACAGCTCATAGGGTGAGGTGTCCATGCCCTCATTTCTGGTCTTACTCTGATTTTTAGATCACCTTTGAGAAGGTGTGTGCAAATCTTTGGACCTTCCCTGCCCATTTGAGCCAGACCTGGACTCGCAGACCTGCCCCATCACTACAGCCTTGCTCGGAGGCCCAGCTGGCAGGGTGGGTTTGGGATGCTGGGGCTGCTGAGCCATGCAAGGTTTGTGCTCCGGCTGCCTATATGGCCAGGCCTGCCGCCCATTCCTCTCGCCCTGCTTACGCCCATCAGGTAGCAGGCAGAGCCGTCTGGCTCCCCCCAGGGTCACACAGCCCTCTCCAGGCAACTGCATCTGCAACTCACAAACAAGCTTATACCTTCCGCTGGCAGAAAGTAGAGCAGTAGTTGACTTTGTGGCATCCCGTGCACTCGTTCGTTGCCTCACGACCGCAGTTGACACAGGACTGCTGTGAAAATGGATGGCAAAGTGACCACGTCAGAGGTAACAACAACAGGGAGATCACTGAAGTGTAATGCGGGTGCTGTAATATGACGTAATGCAGGAGCAGTGGTAAAGCCCCCGATTTTCAATATACCCTCAACACAGGAACACAAAACGGGCCCAGTGGCTGCTGGACATGCCTTCACAGACCCATTCTCCTCACCAGGTTAGCAGGGATCACGCTGGGGAATGACATGTACCTCTCTGGTGGTACCAGGCACCCCTTTCTGGTTGGCAAGAAGCCCTTCAAAACTGTGAGCGAGACACCGAGTGGTCACCAAAATCTGTCCACAGTACCACAGAGGTGCCTCCCTCCACGTAGGTCACGTATCTCGTTAACCACAGCCAGGTTACCACAGGCCTCAGCAGGAGTCGGTCTTAACCAAGGGCGGGCGTGTTCCAAACAGCAATGTACAGGCTATGCACAGGCCATGGACACCTGACCTCTGAGTTTATCTCAAATATAAAGTTTTAAAGGCAGATTTGGTTGGTGGTTTTGTTTGGTTTATAATCCTGTGTACGTCTGAGAGAGGGTCTGAGGAAAGACAACAGGAGTAGGAATAAGGACAGGACCCTTCTGTTTAATCTTTCCCTGTTGTTAGAGAGGAAAAAGGGATCTGCTCCTATGGGCTGAGTGGGCTCATTCCTTTGTCCTTCAGCAGCACAACTACATAAGCAGTGTCCCAACATAAGCAGGGAAACAGAAGACAGAGGTGTAAAATTTAGAAAGCTATAACAGAAGCAAGGACTTAAACTTAGAACTAAGATGAGATAGGACACATGGATGAAAAATCACACCTGGTTTTTAAGGGATGTTTTTGAGTCTATCACTTTAATCTTGTATCAGTGACATCAATTAACATAACCTGTATATTTAGGTGGAAATATCATTGAACTACTACAAAAATAAGCACTTCACAGAGCATCCCATTTCCAACTCATTAAATTACTGACAAATCATTAGCACGTCAGAGCAGCAGTGCGAGGCCGTGACAGGAAGCGTTTCTCGGCTGTGAAAGTATTGTTAGCATGGAGCTCAACACTGGCATCTTTAGTTTTACCAGCTCCTTCTTTCTTTTGAGCACAACCAATCTGACAGCCAGCGCCCTGATTAACACCGAGTTCATCACACCACCTGCTCACATCTTACCAACATACCTACAATTAACAGTTGTGTGACTGAACTATATTTGTACACCTGATCTACAGCCACAGATTCAGGCCACCAAAAAGGTGCTTACAGCTGCTCTTTGGGACTTGCAAAGACTGTCCCAAAGGGATACGTGACTGAGGCTGTTCCTAACCTGTACAGTATTGGAAAATGTTGAAAATACACGGTGTGTGCACTTGTACCTGGAGAGCTCAGAAAGACTACAGAGTAACACACACAGCTGTAAGGGTCCCGAGCTAACTCAACCCGTACTCCCATTCCAACAGCCAGAGGGAACCATGCAGTTTTGAAAAACAGCTCACAGGACAAAAAGAAAGCGAGTTTCCTTCTTCTGACACCTCAGTGACAGCTGTCCATTAGAGCTGCAATACCATTACTCAGAGGTGAGTGAGACTGATTAACCTGGCCAGATGACGAGAAAGGATTGTGAAAACGTGGGAGGCTTGGGCAAGGCCAGATACAGAATACATGACTCGGGTCGCAATGATAAAAAACTCTGCATCTTTAAATGGAATGAGACAAGTAACAAAAGACTTCATAAAATATGAGACATCCCCAGCTTACCTTGATGATGATTTCTGTTTTCCCATCCACATCTTCTGTTTGTTGAAATAACTGGTTCTGATATTGCTGCAAGGAAAAAGACAGCAAACTTGTCATTTTGCAGCCAGAGTATGACGTGAGGGGTTGAAAAGGGTGCTCTGTATGGAGGGTCCTGACACTGAGCTTGCTTCTGGCAAGCCCAAAACTGCAGCTGAAGAGGAACCTCACTCTGCCCTTACGAGAGGAACACTATGCCCTTATGTGAAGACAGAGGAAGAAGCCTGTGGGAAAATGGCCTGAGGTGACAAACTGCCAGTTAAGTACAGCATTTACTCAAACCTCACTCACCCTACTCCATCCAGCCAAGTGTGCCTTCTTAAAAGAGGTGCCTTAACTGCCAGAAGGGAACTGCACCCCCCCACGAGAGCCTAAGAAGTTAGCAAAGGAAACATGAGGAAAACACCAAGGTAATAGGGCCAAGTGCCACCTTCTTGGGCCAAATTTTGGATCAAGTCCAGTGATCTTAATACCCACTAACAGGCAAGAGTCTGAAGGGATGGCATAGCCCAAAAAAATGTGGATTAGGGGAAAAAACACAGACAAAATTAACACACTCAAGACTTCAGAAACAGCATCAACCATCACCATTATTCCTCTTCTAATAAAAGCATAAAAGGGCTTTCAAAAAGTTACTGAATTAAGCAGTTCTCTGGAGGTGACTTTTAGAGCACACTTCGGGTGTGTTGCAGATTTACTCCAAACCAGTTCAAGTCCAGCCTATGCCTTGCCACGCTCAGCAGCCAATGCTGCTGAAGGACAGGAGTCCTAAAACAAAGGAATTCGAAACTATTCACGATTTGATTATGTGCTAAGCCTGATTTAAATTTATTTGGAACAGTTAAAAAGCAAGAAAAAAACGCGAACTCCCACTTTCAGGCAAAGCAGGTTTATCCAGGAGTGACTATGACCCAACATATAAGGAGATTAAAGGCTTAATTTACAAGCATCTCTATGACCTGACATTACAGTATTTATTCTCCCATGAAATCACAACCTTCAAAACCTTTACATTACCATGACACAAATTCAAATTAAAAAACTCTAGGGAGATGGAGGAGACAGCAGGGAAACCTCTTGCTGTACACTGCAAGGGGTGTGATGGTGTTCTGCCATTATTTGACAAACAGTCAAGACCAGGCTAATTAGCAAGACAGGACACGAGCACTGCATCCCTGAGTCTTCCAGTACCGCATAGGCAAAGTGTGCATCACGTGTATGGAAGTTTCAAAATTACTATTTTGAAAACCAAAATTGAATCCAAGCCATAAGCATTCTTGTGAAGATAGGGAATACACTGGCAAGCTTGAGATGTGGCCGCTGGCCTAAGAATGAATACTGCTATGTCTGAAGAAAATGACCTTGATTCTTGAGATAATCATTAACGTCGGTGAGCAGCGGCCATGGAGAAGCTGGGACTCAACGCCATGCCACAGCCTCTGCCCTCTGTCACCCTGCACACAGGTAGAGAACTGGGCTGGCAGGAAACAGTGGATTCTTCAGGGAAGGTTAAAATGAGTTTTCCACTATTAAGTGAAAGACAAATGATCCATGTTAAGAGTACTGGCCTGGGAAAACTGTGTAATGTTTCTAAACTTCTTTTTAGTGAAGAAAGAGGAAATACAGATACGAAAGCATACAGTGAGCTGGCATTTCAACCCAGCTTGAAAACCTTTGCACACATAATCCCAGCTAGTACCATCCCCTCTGCAACAGCCTGTGCAGATACAGTGCTGGGGCTGAACACACTGAATTCCAGTTCTGCGAAAGTGCCGCAGCTCTGGAATTAAAACCCTTCCCACCACCAGAGTCCACTTCCTCTTCTACAAGCGTGGCTAATCCTGTTTTCCAGGGAGATTGCCAATGAGAAAGACATCAAGAGGAACTGCAGCCACCACTGTCCTTGTCTGAGCCACAGCAGCTCCTTCACCTCTGTGCTCAGCCCTGGAGACCCGCTGATGGAAACCACACGTTTAATCCCCTTCTGCCTCCTTTTTATCTATCCGCGTAGCGAGTCCTCCGGTTCTGCACAGCCCACGGTGTGAAGAATTCAAGCCATGCAGAAACTACGGAGAAGGAAAAGGTGTGATACGAGAGAGGATCAAGCCAGATACATCCAGATCTCTCACAAAAATGGCTCCAGAAAACCAATAACCTCCAATTCTCAGCTGTTTGCTGCTTTGGAGTACTCAAGCCGTTATTTGCTTACTAGGGCTACATTTCTTAAATGTCCAGCCCTTTTTAGGTCAATTTCATATTCTGCAGGCCTGAATTGTTTTAATCTTTCTAAAAGAGAGTTCAGATAGCCCAGCTGTTAGCTGGTTTAATCTTCCACCTTGTTTTCAAACGGTCTGGGCTCCAAAAGCATCACTGCATTACAAGAGTGCTATTTCAATTAAAACACTTGTCAGATTTCCACACTGATTCTTTTACATTTACAAATTTACAGAAAAACTGTTTAAGACATTGCCTGAATATCTTTATTATCTTCCAGCAATGTCTTCAGGCACAGAGTTTGGTGAGTTCATGTATCCTCTCACCCTGAAAGTTTATCTGATATAAACAATGCACGCCTAAAAAAATTACATTGCCAAAGCAGACAGACCTTTGTGTAAAGTACTGTCTTTAATCCATTCCTTTTGGGGCAGTCCTGCAAGTTGTCAAATACCTCTTGCAAGAGACACTGAGCCTTTGGTGGCCCACTCACTCTCTTCCTAAATGCTTTTCCCTAAATCAAAATGTGCAGTAACCAAAGGGTCAGATACTCTCAGTCACAAGCTAATTAGAAATGGCAGTGGAGAACTTTCCCTTAACAGTGGCATAAAGTTTTGCCACAGCAGCTGTATTTAATGAATCCCACGCAGAATGCTGCAGTTCAGAAAAAGCTTAAAAATATTTTGAGATCTTCATTTTTTGCAATGAGCATGATGCATTTTGGAAGTTAATATACACACTGAGCTGGAGGGTTTACGGTTTGCTTTTCTTTCAGAATGTCATTCCCCAAGACTTCTAGGTAGCATAAATGTAACTCATATTTGATGCTTGCCAGTATAAAGCCATACGCAGGCCAAGCACCAGCTGCACAAGGCTTACAGCCATCATTGTTTCTTGCCCAGCAAACCATGATCCTTAAACAAATTTACCAAAATTAAAAAGGACAAAGACAGCAACAGAGTGCATGCAAGGACTTTCAAATTAAGAAATTACGTGCAAGAAAAACTGCTGGTGAAGCCTTTAGCTCCAGCACTTGGAATCTGACCTATAGTTTCTTCAAAACAGCTAAGGACGTCACCAGACCCTGACACAGGGCATTATAGGACTGTAATTGTACTAGTAGGGAGGCAGAGTGAAAAAACCCTCATGTCAGGCATGAGAGAAGAGAGGAAGCCAAGTGTATTTTTCCGTATTTTCTATAATTGCCTATGAAGACAGGCATTTATATTCCGCTACTGTACAGCCCGATGCCTAAACGCTCAGCACTCCCCAGTTAGTGCCCGTTGTTTCCGAGGACTCTGTGTCTAGGTATCGCCATGTGTTTGCAACTGCAATTAGGGATCCAATCCTCCTGCAAAATTCGGACTACACATGCCATCTTAAGGAAGAAACATGATGTAGATGTTTCTAATTTATGTTGTGTTTATCATTTTTTATGGTTTTCACTTGTTACATTTAGATCCCCTTCCTGCCACAATTCCTCTCCGATAGTGGCATTTCCACCTTCAAAATGATATAAACGAGGGGAATGATGTATTCCCAAGAGTCCTTTGAACAGTCCTGGAGAATATCATTAGCAAGCATGACCAGAATGAAACAGTGATGTCTGCTCTTTGACTTCACAGATAAGAACATAAGCATATACAAATGCCTCCCCTCCTCAGAGAAAGCTCAGAGCAAAAGCCTGCCTTCCACAGTTCAGAGCTCTGTAAGTCCCACAAGCACTTACCACTGCTCAGCATAGAGTACAACTCCTGGTATTTAAAGCCAAGTCAACTAAACTGCTGCTGTATGGAAGCAAACTGGCTCGTTTGTGCTATCTAATAAACTCCAAAGCTCATTAAATAAGAAGTATAATAAATGAAACACAATATAGTAAACGCTTTGCAATATACAATGAAGCATATAAGCTATGATTAAAAATTCTTAACGCTTAATTTATTGCTCCCTAGGAAGACTGAAACAAAACTAGCACACAAGTAAGTTTTCCTACATGTTTTCTGTTCTTGCCACTTCTTCACTACTCTGCTTAAACCTGGGGCCATCTCAGACTTCCTCTGAAGGCCAGGTGAAGACACTGGTGTCCCAAGCGCTCTGTCTTGCTCTGCTGTTGGAAGGCAGAGGCCACCTCCCTCTTTAGGAGGGATGACAGAGGGACACGGCCAGGGATACAGACAGTTACAAGATCAAAAGTACTTGAACTCAACATCCTCAAGAGCTGGGACACTGAACTGGGGGAATCATTCTGCACCACTGTGAATGCTAAAGATACGTATTATTTACAGTCATGGCAATGAAGTTTGTGTACCCTGTTGGGAGCCGGCCTGCTCCTAACAGATTTCTTTAATCCTGCTATGTATTAAGTCACTCTTCCAGAAAGAGCTGAGTCTACAGCTCTATTATAATTTAATCTATTGTACAGCCTTTGCTCTGCAGCTCTGATACAATGACACAACCTTTCACTTCTAAATACCTAGGAACACAGTGCAGCACAGAAATTCTGCAAGCTGGTGGCTCTGCTGCAGAGAAGCACCCACACTGCTGCCTTCACCATCTCCGCTTGTACAAAACGAGGAGGTGGCGAGAAGGTTCCCCCTGTTTGTGAGTCCCTGGAAGTTCTGTCAGTGTAACAAACACAAAGTAGTGATAAAGCACCTATTTCCTTTGCATTAAACAGGTCCAGCAAAAATCAACCAGAACCAAGGTAGGGAGACACCTCTTTCTCCCTCTCATACACCTTAACTGTGAAAAAAAGCAGTTTGACCACACACATACTCGGAGTGGGAAAGAGACTTGCATTACAAATCAGGGAAACATTCATGAGGTCAGAAAAGCACCTCTGACCAACACAAAAGCAGACAGCCAATTATGTGACATTTATTGTAATTACTTCCAATGCCAGCCCTGCACCCAGAAACTCAGAGTATTTTCCCAGAAATGGAATTCACTAGAAGGAATTCAGAAATAACTATTTTCAGTATCATCCAGATGGCTCCAGATGCTGGCACACAGCAGCAAGTTTGAGAATTATTATTTGGATATTAAAAAAACAGCACCACAAGCAAGTGTTTTTATCAAAATACAAAACTGTTGAGGTACCCATTACAAGATATGAATGCTGAGACACACAAGTTGTGTAGCTGGGGATTCAATAGTTACTGGGAAAGGAACTTCCTCTGGCAACAAACATGTGCTCATCCTTGCCTTGTAAAGTCAGCACTTTAATCAATACACAGGAGTGATTTTAACTCCCATTCCCAGGGCAAGAAGAAACTAGAAGTACACTGAAGTGAGCTGGATTTGGATCAAAGGGTGAGGGTAATAGACTCTGAACAGCCATTCCAGAAACCACTGTAAGGATAAACAGAAGGGAAGACAGCACATAAACTGGAAAAAACAGCAGAGCGCGAAGTTAAACAAAGTCAGAAGTTCATCTCTAAACTGTGTCAAAGCTTCCAATTTTTAGGTATCCCATGCTCTACACAGCTTTTTAGCAGCAGACGGCCCAAACCTGGACAGCAGCATGAATACCCATTCTGCCCAGGCGGAAGGCAGGGAAGAATTAAGACTCTCAACATATCACACACCTGCACATCAAGGATGCAGCGTACAGAAGAGTTTAGCAGAGACAACGTGGCAAAGAATATCAAAGACGCTGCAAGGACTGTCATAGGGGTTCTCAGTTCTCAGCAAAGTCTTCCCACACACATTTCTTCAAGGTCTCTTGCTGCACACTCGTGCCTATGAATTCAGTGGAAAGCTGACGTTAGCAATAACGCCGATGGCAACAGCAGGTAGTGTGGTGTACAGGAGGGAGTTCATCAGCTACCAACAACGACACGAGTTTCACAGCACATTGCCTCCCACCTCTCCCCCTCGAGTCCACACCAGCAGCTGTGGATCTGGGGGAGAAGGGGAATGCATTCAGCAGTGCATGGAGCCAGATTCAGGGTGCATGCATGAGCTGGTGTTAAGAAAGAATCCAGGGTCCCTACCATGCATCAATTAAAGAGAAGAAAAGCAGGGAGAACAGGGCAGTCCTTGTAGATAATCCCCTACAGAGGAAAGGAGGGCCACTGGGTACAAGCCAATACTCCTGCAATGCCAGCCGGCCTTGCAGTCTTACCACAGGACTCATGCGAGATCAGCTTTGCTTGCACAATGCTCAGCAACACACCTCTAAATTTTGCTGCTTATCTTCCCCATAAACTCTACAGTTTGTTGTTCTTTCTAACCCTCTGCTGCTTCAGGCCATCGAAAGCCTCTTTGATAGCCCCACTCACTTGATGTAAAGAAAGCAGCCACCGCACGGCTGAACACTCACCATCCTTCCTATACTAGGATTCAGTGCCCATGTCTCTTAAACTTAAGGATGTCTGATGGGACAGCTCAGGACTCGTAACATCAAACAGTTTGTATTACTAGCCTGCTACCCTGAGCTCTTGGAATCCCAGAGAACTCTATTCCTTTCCCATGATACAAATAACTCAAAAAGATTCCTCTTGGTAATACTGCTCTCAAGACATTGAGAAACAACTTCTAATTTCTTCTACCACTGTTACAGCCATTGACAACCAGTGAGGTACTACTCTGTTCACCACTCAGACAAAAAGATGCCCTTGGTTGAGTCATCTCACCTCCTCTAGCACACTTACCTCTTTCCTCTCCACATCGGCTTGAATTTTGGCTTGTGTGACAGCAGCCTCGCGGAAGGAGGAGCTGGCCTGTTTGGCCTGTTCAATGAGAGTCTTCAACTGCTGGGCGGTGTTGAGCAGTGAATTGACCATCTCTTCCAAGTACAGCCAGCTCCGCTGCTCCGTCACTTCCAGCCCATTCACCACCGAAGGGGATATTGCTTTGGTGGGGGTCGTGGGGGGCACCGCCAGGGCAGGGAGTGAGGTTAATACTGCATATAAAGAAAGAAAAAGAAAATATATAGAATTAGGGCATTTCATTTTCATAAAGTGGGGGGGGATTGCTGTTTGGTTTTTTTGGTTGTATTGTTTAGTTGCTTTTTTTAAAAATATGGTTCGCAAAAATTTCCAATCCAGCTCAGTTTTTGCTAAGCAGACCTACCTCCTGTGTGACCTGAAGTGCACAGAATCGGTCTGGGCAGAACAAGCCCTCGGGGCACTCAAACCCATGGGACAGAAGAACATGTTCTCCTGAGCCTCTGAGCCTACTGTTTGCTCTGGGAAGGAATTAATACCTCCTAGCACTGCTGCAGAGAGGCACAATGAAGCAGTGAAAACAGCCCTCCCAGGGACTCCTCGCCGCTATCATCACTATGCTCCACTTAATGTTTCCCTTAACTATCGCTAAGTAAGGTTGTAAGAAGTAATTCCGTGACCCAATACTTTTCTGAAATAACCTGATGTCAGTACACAGAAGTCAATTCTCAGGCTGCAAAACTACAAAAAATAGGCACTGATCCAAACCACACTCCCCTATACTTCCTGAATTCTGACCTTAACCATAACCCTGGCCCAAAACTGGAATAAACCCAAGACAGTCATCATCACCTCAAAATTACACGCATTACAAACAGGCATTTTCCAAAACCACTGGTTGGGAAGCCCTTTAAAAAACACCCTCGCTAACTGTAATTTCTTTGGACTTGCAGGACTTGCAGATGCAGGACTCTCTCCTGCATCCTACCCATAAAACAAACTATGGCCATAAAAATACACATACCACACTGAAACACCAAAAATTGTAATAAAGGTATTCACAAGTATATGTATCTGTTTCAAATACCCTGGGTATTCAAAACAGCAATGCTCATGGCAGCTCTGAAACCACTCCTTGCCTAATCCCAAAGGTGAGAGTGAATGTATACAGTCCAGATGGAAGTTTTAGCTTCAAACACGTCTCCTGACATTTGCTTTACATTGACTGTGTTGGACAGTTTTCAAGACAGAAATTTCTTGCCTGCAGCCCTTTCCTCCAGAATCCTAACTACAACTCTTCACTTTTGTATAAACTAGAATGCTACAGGTAAAAAATGAAACACAAAAGCACAGAAACCCAGCAATACTTCTAAACATACTCCAAGAGACATGAAAAGAAGACAAAAACACCACCAATTATAGAGATGCTGCAGCCTTTACTTTTCATATCCTAACCATAACCTTAATGGAAACTGCTGTTCGTAGGAAGCCAGCAGAATGAAGCTGAACTCCTACCCTGGTAATCTAATCACACTTTCCTTGAACTTACCTCCACGCTCCCGATTATCGGGCCTCTGCAGTCCTTTCACACTGCCTGTGTTAGAAAATTGAAGTCCTAGAAAACCAACAATGTCTGTCTTAGCCTTACCTTTGCAAATGTTTCAAAAAACTAGCAGTTACCGTGTCACTAAAGCATCCACTTTTCACAACACTAGGCTTGCATATACACTGCGAGACCACAGTGTAAGGAAATTAAATCTAGACCCAGGAACCCAACAATACACAGTGTAAGCTCACTGCAGGCAACATTTCCAGGATCAAATGTTACCTGGCTTTACTGCCTTTTCCAAAATTTAACTCTAACTCTAGCGATAAATACTTGCCATCTGCCATAAAATTAAGTCCAAGACATTCACATCTACCAACAGGTGACCTCTAAACTCCTCACTAAATTGTGTACTAGAAAAAAGAGGGCACCACCAACTTGGGGGCTGTGCAGTCTCATTACTCCAAAATCTACCAGTAGTCTATTTCAGGATTTTTTCTCTCATCTTCATGGTAGGCATTTCACACAGAAAAAGCAGTAAGTACTGCAGGCTAAGAAACCGCATTCCTTCCTGGATAGTTCTGCATTGTCAGGGGAAGAGCTGTTAGTATTCCAGGCTCCAAAAGCCAATTAGCTTCCTTGATTTTTAACTAGTGAGTGACACATTCACACCATAAACGCAGGAACATTCCAACCGATGGCTGCTACTGCCCCCAGAGAAACGTTGAACACAGTCGGGAACGTAACTTCAGAAGCGCTGAGGGATTTAAATCCTGTTCCCATCGCGCTAGTGCCTGCTCTCCTTTTAGAAGCGCTACTCTTGACCCTGCCAGCGCCTCTGCCAGGCAGCTCGTCCTCCAGCTCCCGCACCGCTGGTGCTACAGAAGATAACGCACTGGCAATGTCCATGAGCATCTGCAGCACTGCCAGGGAGTGCCCCGCAGGCAGCTGCACTGCTGGGGGCTGACCACTGCTTTCACTAAAATGGACCTTTATTGGAGCCAGATTCTTCTCCTTGAAACCAGAGTTAAGAAATTTACTAAGTGGGAAGTTCTTGAACAAAAACGTAGAAGCTGAAGTGTCTGAAAAGCATTTTATTATCATTTACTATTAATCCCCCATCACAATCTGTTTTGGATGTCATTACAGATACTGGCTTTCCAGTCACACTGGTCTAAGGCGGCTCCAAAAAGAAAGTAAAAAAGAAACACAGAACATAGACACCCCCCCCCTCATTCTGGAACAAGTCTTTTTGAGTACACTTCAAATGCTACTTAAAACTCAGCTGTAAATACTGTCCCGCACAGCAACAGGCCAAGACACCTTCCTGTACCAGGCTGCAATGCCAGCAGTTCCACTCACAGTGAACCTCTCCTTCATCAAACATCTGCAGACAAACAAGACTTCTCACAAGACTGCACTGAACACTGAATATCTTCCAAGACAGCAACTAATGTGTGTATAAACACATTAACCCTTTTCCAGTCATATCTGGTAGTTTTTCATGCAAGCAGCAAAAGCTGAAAGAATCCAGCACAGATTTGGAGAGAGAGAGCAAGTCTCAAAAAACATGGTACTGCAGGTCACTGTGTGTTAGATGTGTAACCAACAGCACTGCAAGTCCACCACACCAGTAAACGGCAGTTCTAGTCTCAACAGCCTTTAATTAAAATAGTAATTTCAATCAATTTGCACATGACTGGCGTAGAATTATTTGCACTTAGATATGACTAAGAGATAAAGATACGGTCTTTTATCAGCAGCTGTTTGCAGAGGAGCCTTTTCCACTGCATTGTGTTTCCAGCACAATATTTATCCCAGCGTGGCATTTGATAACTTATCTAACGGGAATCACTTCCAATTCCTCATTTTAGCATAGGTATATCAGTCAAGAGAAAGTATTCACCAATGGAAAAAAAAAATCAATGTTTAATTACTAACATCAAGATCTAAGACTTAAACCAACAAGATTTCATTCTGGACAGAGCACGAACACACTGAGTGTAAGTAAGTAAATAAAGGGTCATACTGAGGGGAGAACATGGGCTTTAAAAAAGAAAGACTTCAGACTGCACAAATGGATATACTACATGTTTACATGATCTTTTATTGATGTCTGAGACCAGTAACAGGGATCAAAACCTGCCTGTCTTACAGCTCTCCTGTGTCAGCAAGATCAGTAAGTATCAGAGTAACTTCACAGAACCGTAGAAATTGCAGAAGTAAAAAGCCTATAAATCACCTAATCCATCATGATTTCATTCCGTCCATTGATAACTTTTTTGAATCAAGACAGTGGCAGACTATTCCCTGCTGTATATCTTGTCCAGGCTCGATAAAAAACACATAAAGCAAGAACAACACTCCAAGTTTGCAACTGCAGTTTCTTCAACGCTTCCAGTTTCTATCAGTACAAGCATTGTAGTTCACTTAATTTATCAGTCAGCTCTACAAATGAAAGGTCATTAAGTTTACGTAACAATTACATTTGAAGAGATACTTGAGAATCAGTTTAACCTGTCCTATCAAACACTAAAGGGCTGATTTGCACTTGGCATTTCTCATACCAGCTTTTCTTTTTTTTTAACTCCAGAGTCTATGGACTCTGGAGAGCAGGTGCGAGGCTCCCACTGGCACTTGTTAACCAGTACCTGTCATTCCAGCACAAACATCAGCATCAAGGCCTGGAAAACTGACACTGGATGCGAGAAGAGCACACCAAACCTGTCCAAAGCTGCCTCCAGCGTGTATCAGTGGATTCATAAAGAGATGTGGGCATTTTTAGAGAAGAATTCTGTGACATCATTTTAAAGAGGATGGTTCCTTAGACCAAAAACTAAATAAATGTTTAGCCACAGTGCCCAAGTGGTGACAAAAGCCTTGAAGCAAAAGCCTTAGGAAAGGCAAGGGACTGCAAAACGATTTAGGAAGCAGGATGACAAGTACCTCCTGTGGTAGAAACCAACAAATCAAAGTTCTCAATTATGGAGTGAAAAACTTTCCATAGAGCAGAAAATGTTTGTCCAAATCTTAATAACCACAAAACTTGTAAGCAAAACAGAGCAAAGTTTGTTTTTCTGCCTCAATCTTTCCCTTTGCTGAGAAAGAAGATTAAAGAGTAAATTCAAACACTGATAACTGCATCTCATGTGACAGACATAAAACATACCAATTTTGGGATGAGATGTTGGCAGTGCAGCTTCAGGAAAAGGTGAAATCTGACAGTTGTCCTGGTAACTTGGATAGTGCGGTTCTGGATGATTGACCCGGCAAGGCTGCTGTACGTTGGTATCCTGAACTGCAGAAGAACGGCATTATGAATCATTGTGTAACACAGCTGTCAGGCATTTCTTATGCTTCTTTCACTCATTTTTTTTTTACATTTTATACATATATGTAAGTTCCTACATTTTATACATTTTACATTTTATACATATATATATGTATAAATGTATATGTAAGTTCCTACATTCTGTGGTAATTCCAGGGACTGCAAATGAGAAACAGTAGCACGATCTTACACAGTTAGCAAGCAAGGCAACCTTGTACTGATTGCATCTCTCTGCTTTCACTTTTAAAGGCAAAGGTTACTGCTGGCTTCTGCCCCACACACCTGTATATTTACAATAATCACAAAACTCCAAACTGTGTTTCTCAGAGCAGGACAGTTCCTCAGCAGAGCTGTGTATGAATCAAACTGAAAGAACTGAATTATATGTCATGCATTTATATTTTGTTTGTTTTATTCTGACATTTTTCAGCACTTACTCAGCATTTTTCACTTCGTTTCAACACTGAGCTAGTTTGGGGGTTTTTTTTGGTAGTATTTTAGGACAAAGGAGGAGTGAAAAAAATTACAGAGCTGACCATAAAACCCTAGGAATCAGCAGAGCTGTACATTAGCAGCTGCAACATCTGGACAAAACTTCTAACTTCTTTTGTGCAACAGGTAAGATTTCAAGCTGCTGAAATCATTTCAAAGGAAGGACAGTGGGTTACGTCTCTGCAAGCTCTTGAGAAATAAACCCTTTGTGCAGCATTCAGAATGCTTCTTCCTGTAACAAGGGGTGTGCAAACCTTTTTTTCTCCTTCTCCCAGACATACACCTGAACTCTTACCAGCGGCTCCAGTGAAAACATCACCCTGGGACGGACTTTCCGAGATAATTGCTGTGGCTTCCACTGTCGATGCACGGTCAAATGTCAGAGCACCGGAGGTAGTGATCTGTCCAGAAGGAGTCACGGTGACTGGAAATATTAGAAGTACTTTCATAATTAACACTCAGCGCAGAGGCCTCGGTTGTTAAGCTGTTGATATCCCTGTTCTGAATCATCCAAGGTCAGAGCACTCACAGATCAGTAAATGGCCTGTGATAACCCAGGTTTGGATCACACCTGTGACCCATACCATTGGAAATGGGAATAAAAGCCCCATCTGGCTTCTGAAGGCACTGCTGGCCTCCTGTGGGCCTCTGCTTATTCTTTGGGTGTACGAGGCTAGAATGTTCACTTACCATAATGCCTCCCAAATCACCACCTTTTCAATTATTATATGAGCAAAAACTTAACACCTACCGTAAAGGTTCAGTGGAGCCACAAAACCCATCTGCTTATGGCTGATCCTAATTTCTTACAACTTTAGCAAGAGTGGTTCTCACTACTTAAATCAACATAAAAACCCAGTGAATTACAACTAATTCTATAACAGTTTAGTTAGCTAGACAATTTTAGCTGTCTTTTATACAGAGTGACATAATATGCTTGGCCAATGCAAGGAACAAGTCACAAAATCCTTTTGGATATATATACCTGAGTGGCTCTAAAATGTTTAAAACCCTTCTTAAACAGGATTAATTAATCTGGCACCATTACTTGGTAATGGGCTGATTCTGTGACACACTGGTCAGGCAGAAGGATCTTTTCACAGAGAGTAATTCAATTTTAAGACATTGAGGCTACAGATTCACGCCTGGTGAAATATGTGGCTACTACCAAATGCCTCTCTCCCAATGCCAGCATGAGCAAACATGCAACCTCACAGCACCTCACATTAACAAACCAACAGAGATTACACCTCTGTGGGGGATTAAAAAAACCCCTAAAACCCTATAGAATCCTTGCGTATTTCTCTTCCTGCTGCTGCTCATCTAATCTTACTTTTGGCTGTTCTTTTTTGGATTTCTGTTGCTTCCTCCTCAATTCACTTTGTAATGTTGCCATCCAGATGATGCTAGTGTGATGAGAGCAGGAGGACACATGAATGTGACTGGGAGACGTGTGAGCTGGATGAGCTTGCAAATTAATTTCTGTTCTACACAGATGCTTTGACAATCAAAAACAGTAAGTAACAAAGTATGTCCTGAATGTCAGAGAGGAATTTGCAGATGAAAGCATCACCTTCTGCCTCTTTCATTAACGAGTTTCAGGCTGTGGATTTCCTTCCAGCTGCTTAGAGCCTACTTTTCTACGTATTTCAAGAAATAGCACAAATCTTACCCCATAGCCCCCACCAGCTTCTAAAGGACAAAAAACAAGCTCAGAGGATGGAATGGAGATTTCTGGAAGAGCAGAGAAGGGCCAGCCTTCCCCTTAACCTAATTTTAACAGGAGAAAATTTCTCAATTGTGATTTGTGAAAAACCCACCTGAAAGCACTACGGATCAAGGCCAGAACTCCACAACTCCCCCTGCACTATCAGGCTGAGAGAGAAGGTAGAGAGGGGAAACATAATCCAGACCTCTCAGAACAAAATATGAAACCTACTGCTCACTGCAAAAGGATGTTTAAGATGCTGAAAACCTAATCTCCTGGAAGCCTAGAGTTTTACTTTTTCCTACTCAACCTGCAGTCCCAATGTGGCAACACTGTGCTAGTTTCTACAAAATAGGAAGTGAAATTAGCTAAAGACACTGAGCCAATAAAACTATCCAATGAAAAGAAGGTGGCAAAAAATAAGACATTGTTTCAGCTGGCTAATTCCAAGGGGCCACTGATAGACATATGATATCTAGCGTGGCAATTTGTCATCAAAAAAGGGAAGCAATTTTTACCAAAGAACCTACATGTAGTAGCAGCTGTGGCAGGAAGCAGAGTGATGTTTTTGGGGCAATCCTTCTTCACTGGAGTTGCAGGCATTTCATTTTCTTTTTTCCGCCTTTTGTATGGTACAAAGAGTCGTACAGGGCCACTCTATGCAAAACACACAAAAAAAAAGAAAAAGGAAAAGGCATTAGCTGAGGTACCTCTTTGGGTATTTTGGGTTTACTTCTCATCTTTCCAGATCCAGCTAAGGTCAAGCAGCACGTATTCCCATGGAAGATGTGTAGTTTGCAACAATTGACCAAAAAACTTCTACTTTTCCAAAACAAAAGAACTCTGTGAAAAAAAAGTTATGCTCAGCTCCCTCCAGCTGAAGAGGCAGAGATTCAGCCTCTTCCCACTATTATTTAAGGAGCAGAACTGGGCAAATAATTGACCACTGGCCAAGGTGGTGGGAGAAAAGAGAACAAGAGTGAGAGGGAGACAGGAAACAGATAGCTTCAGGTTTAGGAAACAAGCAAATCATCCAGTTCATAGCAGAAAAGAAATGCAGAACACTACTTCAAGTCAAACTGAAGACTTCTGCTTTCAGGACCTTAACCTAATTTTTGAAACAAACAACCAACAAACCAAACCCCAAACCAACCAACAAACCCAAGCAGCTTAATACAAAAATATGGATCCAACAGAGAGTATTACATTACCTCCTTATAAAAACATTTTTCCAGCTCAAAAAATTGTGAAATTTGAGTCAAAAATCACAAATAGCTTTGACATCTCCAAAAGGCACTTTACATAAATACATTCTTAAGAAAAGAAGGAAAAAAGCATTAACTATCACCCAGTTTTACTGAGGCTGCTACACAATAGTGCTAGCAGTTCCTTATCTCCTTTCTTTATGAAGCATGGACAAAGCATGCTGCAACCACAGTACTCGTGAACATTTCTAGGACATTCATAACCTGCTCACAAACGGCTGTGGCAGCTTGACCGATTAATTGGTTTTAAACTAATGGATGTAAAACCAACAACTCACCAGCGTCATGTCGTCACAGCAAGCAGCACAAGTACAAGAGGCAGCGTGAGGATTTAAAATCCCATCCTGAAATTAGAAGATTATTAGTTCAGCATTAGAGTCACCAAAAACACTGAGAGCATGGTTGCATTCTGCTAAAAGATTCAGACAGCTCCCAGAGAGACATACCTGTTCCCTCCTAGGGACCCTATACAATACCAGAGGGGCCAGCTCCCCTACACCATGGTGATGGGGTGAATGGATAGGAGGAGAGTGAAGGGAGAACAAAAATTTTCAAATCAAAAGGCAAGGATATATGAATTTGAGACTTTTATTAAAAGTTTCTGCCCAAGCAGAAATCAACTGTCAACATAATATCAATGCCAAATTCTCCCTGAGACTCCTGGACGCTGCAGGAAATAACGGATACAAAGAAATACTCAACAAAGGGTGCAAGTGAAGAACATGTTTGCCAGGCAAACAGAATTAAGCAGATCAGGTTACTGAATTACAGTGTCATGGGTGAGAGCTCACTGCTCAATTTCTGCCCTACAGCTCAAGGCTGGACTTCATCCTGCATAAACTGTAACCCCTTTTCAAGTACAAGCAAGATTTGTATTGTGCTATTTGAAAACACATCTAGAAGCCTTCCTCTCACATCACTGATTCTCAACCAAATCAAAACATTGCTGCCAAGTTGCCCCATAGCATCATCACACATAACTCTGCCAAGGCAGCACATGCGGCTTGGACTGTGGCACTGGGCAGACTCTGCCCAGATTTCACCTGCCTCTTCCAGCAGAAAGGAGGAAGCAAACTTAACCTTACGTGAATAAGGCACTGCAGTGGCCTCCCAGCATAGCGGATGCTCCTTTTCCAGTCTTTGCTGCTGGCTCGTCCTGCCATTGCTTCAAATTCAGTGGGGCTGTACCAGTTGTCCCCTTGCTTAATGCACCTACCACGACCTCCTGAAATAAAATAGAAGAAAGAAATTGTTAGTAAAGGTTAAGACTCATTTTGCCACCTTCCTAGAGAAGTAAATACTGAAATTGCTCAACAAAATAGCAGTTAATCTATAGCAACCACTAAATATGCCCATCTGCTACTTCTCATCACTGTAAGATAAACCATGCCCATTTATTATCTTGGCTGTGACAACGACTGTGTGTGTTTAGAGAGCTCCAACTTTGGGCCACACCAATGCATCAAAAGGCTAGAAAAAGCAACCCATCCACAAGAAGGGCAAGTCTTTCTTGGGTAAACACCATGAATTTAAGCCCTTCCTTAATTTGCACTTAAATTTCTAATCCTTCTGCTTGTGAAGAAAACTCTCTATCCATGAAGCAAGTGCCGTGCTGTGCAGTCAGGCTTGCCGACAATTTCTGCTGCTGCTTCTTCAGCTTCCCCGCAGAGATAAAAGAGAAGAGGAGGGACTAAGGCAGCTAAGAAGTCCCATTAGGAGACAAGCTCGCTATCTTCCATTCCAGCAGGGATTCTTTAGAGCTTTGTAGAAACACAGGTCTACTTCTGAGACAAAAAGAACATTAGAGGAGTCATCCTATTACTGGGGAGACTCACTGCACAGCAGCCTGTATCTTCACAGAATTAAGAAAAAAGTTAAAAAGACTCTAAAGAGCGAGCAAAACAGAAGAGAACAATAATATCGAAAGGGACTAGTCTGGCTAGGAAACTGTCTTTTTTTCCCCCATGATTGGCCTTTAAAAGCAGCCTGATTAAAACAAGAGTGCACAGAGTGAAGAAGGAGCCGTCGCACTTCCTCATCCAGGAAGGTCGTCGTTACCTGAGCCGAGTCTGTTTTTATACAGAATGCCACTGATATTCCGGCACCTCACTGGGAGCTCATTCTCATACACAGACGGGTCCCAGTTGTACTTGGTTCCAGTTTTTTCTTGGACAGATGTTAAAGGGGCAGGAGGAGATTGCGGTCCTTTGAAAAAAAGAAGAGAAAGGTGACAGCAACCAAAAAGCACACTAGCTATATCTTCACATGCTCAGCTTGGCTGGGGCAACAGTGTCAAGTGGTTAACTGAAGCAGCTGACACCCCTCCACAGCAATGTGAGTTACACGGTGCCCCATGAAAAATGCAGCTTGAACGTTCTGAAAACGACTGAAAAATAAAGCAAACTGCGTCTTAGGAAACACACTCTAACAGCGTAGAGGTTGTAACCCACAGTGGTGTAAGAGGCTGGCCAGATCTTCCCCTTACCAGAGGCCAATTCTGTAAGGTGTTTTACACCCTTAAAGGTTTGCCTTGCCATCTTGTGGGCAGAAAGGAAACTGCCAAACAGCCAAGAACAAAACCTTAGCAATAGCTATTGTGACACTTAAATATCAGCATCTCCTGGGTGGAGATAAAACTATATTCAAGGATCCTTTAAAAAGAACCCACGTGCAGAACTAGGAGACTCATATTTTTATTATCGACATTAAAATGATCCATCTGCCTTTGGGGGTGGGATGGGTCTAGAAAGGCATGTGACAGCCCAGCAGCAGGGCAAGATTTTTCAGGAAGCTTATTTGCAAGGGTTAGGGCAAAGAGTAAGAAAATGAAATATTTCTGACAGGAAAAAACAAACAAACAAACAAACAAAGTAAGTATTCTTCTACTTCCAAGAAATACAAGAAAGGCCCCCATGTGAAAAGGGGACAAATGGTCCTTATAAGGCAACTGCATAATATTATGCACATAATGTTTTTTAATCCTAGCAACACAATTAAAATAGAGAAAAAGCGACCCCTCCGGAAGAATGACACTTCAAAAACAGATTGCCTTATACCTGGTGTGAGAGGTGCTGATGGCCCCTTCAACCCTGTGGTTTCTACAATGCTGCCGTCTGTGTGAACCACTATGAGAGTGGCTTTTTCAGTATTCAAGCTGTCCCCAATTTGGAGGGCCGTTCTCCCAGACTATAGAAGAAATAAAGAGTTTAAATTGATAGAGTTAAAGTACCAATGTATTTTAGTATTCCCACAAATCTTCTCAAAGGTACCCTAAAACACCAATCAGTATAGCAGTTACAGGTTAGTTTTTGAGGTTTCAGCCAACCAAATTAAAAAGTTACATGTTCCAGGTATTCCGTTCCATTACAGAATGCGTATATGGGGGTGGAAAGGTAAAAAAAAAAAAACCTCTCCAAGTGATAAAGAAAAAAGATGTATGTCCCCCAGCTAATGGTTTTGTGGCTTAAAACCTGTATATTGCAATGAAAACATATCTTTCACCTTACTACTGCTTGAACACAAACCAAGCTCATTTACACTAAGTAAGTATGTGGCACTTTGCTAAGGCCCTCAAATGAAAGGACAGACTTACCAACACATGTCCTGAAATTGAAGCTGCATTTGCCACAGATGTAGTGAAAACATTGTCTGCGGAGGCACCAACGTTAGCTACCGTCACTGTGGTGACTTCTGAAATGTAACACAGACATGAAGTTAATATTCTGCTGCATCCAGAAAGCCTGATAAACAGCTGAACATCAAATAATATAATTGCATTTCCTTCTTCCTTCCTATTAAAAATTAATTTTCTTTCTCATGACACCTTTCAGTTGTTATAAACACAACCATTCTGATTTTTACTAAGCTTTGGGTTGAACATGCTTTAACCTCCTTAAGACCATAACAGTAATTATCAGCATGTGATGAACTAAGGGGAAAATGAGTATCCCATCAGTACTAAAAAAACCCCAAACAGCAATGCTTTTTATTAAAAGAGAGTGACTGGTAAACATCAAGATAAAGGGAACAACTGATTCTCCCTCTGCTATACATTAATTTCTAGGGTGTCATTACCCCTACGCTCGGTCCAGTTAAAAACTGTCCAAACTTAAAGGCAAATGATGCATATTTGACTGCCTAGTTACAATCAGAGGTTTTTCAGTGCCACACGTGGGGTAAGAGTGAAAAAACAACACTGAAGCTGGCACAAATACCGACCTAGGTACAAAGGCCTCTGAAATTTTCTGCATATCAGAGCTTGCCTTCAAAATTCTGCATGTTTCAAGGCACTTTGCTAACGGGACACAGGGTGAAAGTAATTTTAGATGCACAAAGGAAGCTCTTGCTCATTTTACTTTACGTTACGTAGCGTACAAGCGAGGAGCGTGTAGTTTTCTAAGAGTGTGGGAGCTACTCAAGCCTCAGCTCGGACCTGCCCTTTCTTCACGGCATCCCCTGAGGTAAAGGACTGGATTTGTGCGCCAGACAGGCGGGAGCGCTGCAGAGAAAGGGCCCGGGGGACAACGGCCGAGGCTGCCGGCTCCA
>NW_010521493.1:0-1160 GCF_000687285.1 Phaethon lepturus | reverse complement strand
TGCCCTCCAGGAGTCTCCTGGACTGCCTACAGCTCGCTGTGCTACTTTTCCAGCAAATGTCGGGGTGGTTGAAGTCCCCCAGCAGGACAAGAACCTGTGAGCATGATGCCTCCTGCAGCTGGAGTAAGAAGGCTTTGTCAATAGACTCCCCTTGATAGGGTGGCCTGTAGTAAACAACCACAAGGTTCCCTTTGTTGCCTTAGTTCCTGATGCTTGCCCATAAGCTTTTGACCTGCTTGTGGCTATTCTGCAGAGACAGCTCTTCACACTCTGTCCAGTTCTGGACATCGAGGGCAAAGCCTCTACCCTTCCTTCCTCAGCTTTTCCCTTCTGAACAGCCTGTAGCCATTGATAGCCACACTCCAGTCATGGGATTCGTCCCACCGAGTTTCTGTAATGCCAACCAGGTCATAGCTTTCTAGCAACATGGTGGCTTCCAGCTCCTCCTGTTTATTGCCCATGCTGCAGGCATTGCTGTGGTGGCACTTCAGCTGCACTGTCAGCCATGTCACCCTCTTAGAGGAACCTCCTTTAGTTCCTCTGATGTCTTTCTCTGGTGCAACAGGCTGAGGGGCCTCACTAGCACCCTGTCCCTTTAACCTTGGTGTGTTATCCCACAGCTTCTTGTGGGTGAGCCTGACATTATCCCCTTCTCCCTTCGAGTCTGGTTTAAAGCCCTGTCAGTAAGCTCCACTAGTTTGTGAGCAAAGACCCTCTTCCCCATTTTGAGAAAGGTTAATCACATGTGATGCCAGCAAGCCAGGTGCTGTGTAGGCCATCCCATTATCCAAAAAAACAAAAATTGTGGTGGTGGTAATACCAAGAAGTTGGCAAGAAAACCAACTAAACACTTGCTTTGAAGTTTGAGAAGGCAGGCATTCTTTATTGCAGCACTGGGCAGCACTGGGGATTGCTCCGCAACAAGTGCTCCAATGGGGGTTAGTAAAGCACATCATTTCATATACAGAAAAATCATACATATTCATCAGATTTCCTGAGAAGGGCAGTCTTATGGTGATGAGTTCCCAGAATTCATTTACATAGTCCAAGCATGTGCAGTAATATTAGAGGTAGGGTCTTTTCAGCCTCAGGTGGTCGTCCATAGTCTTCCTTACGCTGTCCACTAGTAGAACTTTGGGCTTCCTTTGTCCATATATAGT
>NW_010521492.1:2362-15480 GCF_000687285.1 Phaethon lepturus | reverse complement strand
AACGTGGCGCCCGCCGGCACTGGGGGTACCGAAGCTTTCGAAACACCTTGCTGAAAGCGGATTTTGATACTGCTTGTTACGCACTTACAGCTATTTTCCATTCTGTTAATAAGCTGGTCAACTTATTTTGTATTTCAGCGTGGAAATTCTGGGTGCTAGCATCACCAAAACACATCAAACGATGGATTTGGTGCAGTTCTCCTTCTCCTAATGTTTCTATAAATTAATCAAACTGAATTACTTACATGACTAGTCCCATTGCATCAGGCCACCTGGCCCTAACCTTACAGACACAAATATTTCAATAACCAGCCAAGACTGGTTATTGTCCCAAGACTCAAGCAACTATACTGGAAAAGAGACCCTAGCATGAAAATAAAATAACACAACATAAAATAACATAAAACAAAATCAGTTATACTAGGGAAGAACAATCCTCCTTAACTTTAAACCAGTTTGCACGCCCTCAGAATCAGTCCAGCTGAGATCAGTGCTGCTCTCATTCTGCCCAGTTCTTTCTCTCTGGTATTTGTGCTAACATGACAAGAAATAACCTCAGCTATCCCGAAGCTGTCAGTACACAAGAGCTTTTGCAGAAATGGGCAAGACCGCATGCAAACCCCTGTGTGTGGGATGATGCACAGTGCTGAGCGTTCCGTCGTCACAAGCTTGCCTGGCAGCCTTGCAGCGCGACCTGCCATAGCGACACACGAGACGCCACCGCGCCTTGCATTGCCAGGCACTGAGCACTGCCTTTTCCTCACAGACTGCTTCGGGCGGAGGGAAACGAATTATGCGCAGGGAAGTTGTCCAGATGGCGGTTTGGTATCATGTCAGCCGCACTTGAGCGGTAATTGTGGTCCTTGCTTTCCCAGCATTTCTGATACAGGACCTCCTATGGCTCTATAGCTCTGCCACAGCTGCCAGTAAAGGGGGGAACTATGTATTTCTGTGTGTTTTGCCATCAAAATTGCCACTAATGCCCCATAAATCAGTAGAGCTACACTCCCATTGAGAGCAGAATTTACAGCCGCACAAAGTGTAGTGTCAACAGACGAGGGTTCTTGGTGGTAAAGCACCAGGTCCAGCACAGCACGCCATTGCACACGTATACATACAGATATGCTGCAGGCTCCAGCACAACACACACAAATATCCACGGTCAGCAACAGCTACTCATCATCTACGGACCTGATAAGGTGCATTTTAGGACACATGCAGAAACAGACATACAGCTTATAGGCATAGATTTATATTAAAATATTAGAAAGGAAAGGAAAGGAAAGGAAAGGAAAGGAAAGGAAAGGAAAGGAAAGGAAAGGAAAGGAAAGGAAAGGAAAGGAAAGGAAAGGAAAGGAAAGGAAAGGAAAGGAAAGGAAAGGAAAGGAAAGGAAAGGAAAGGAAAGGAAAGGAAAGGAAAGGAAAGGAAAGGAAAGGAAAGGAAAGGAAAGGAAAGGAAAGGAAAGGAAAGGAAAGGAAAGGAAAGGAAAGGAAAGGAAAGGAAAGGAAAGGAAAGGAAAGGAAAGGAAAGGAAAGGAAAGGAAAGGAAAGGAAAGGAAAGGAAAGGAAAGGAAAGGAAAGGAAAGGAAAGGAAAGGAAAGGAAAGGAAAGGAAAGGAAAGGAAAGGAAAGGAAAGGAAAGGAAAGGAAAGGAAAGGAAAGGAAAGGAAAGGAAAGGAAAGGAAAGGAAAGGAAAGGAAAGGAAAGGAAAGGAAAGGAAAGGAAAGGAAAGGAAAGGAAAGGAAAGGAAAGGAAAGGAAAGGAAAGGAAAGGAAAGGAAAGGAAAGGAAAGGAAAGGAAAGGAAAGGAAAGGAAAGGAAAGGAAAGGAAAGGAAAGGAAAGGAAAGGAAAGGAAAGGAAAGGAAAGGAAAGGAAAGGAAAGGAAAGGAAAGGAAAGGAAAGGAAAGGAAAGGAAAGGAAAGGAAAGGAAAGGAAAGGAAAGGAAAGGAAAGGAAAGGAAAGGAAAGGAAAGGAAAGGAAAGGAAAGGAAAGGAAAGGAAAGGAAAGGAAAGGAAAGGAAAGGAAAGGAAAGGAAAGGAAAGGAAAGGAAAGGAAAGGAAAGGAAAGGAAAGGAAAGGAAAGGAAAGGAAAGGAAAGGAAAGGAAAGGAAAGGAAAGGAAAGGAAAGGAAAGGAAAGGAAAGGAAAGGAAAGGAAAGGAAAGGAAAGGAAAGGAAAGGAAAGGAAAGGAAAGGAAAGGAAAGGAAAGGAAAGGAAAGGAAAGGAAAGGAAAGGAAAGGAAAGGAAAGGAAAGGAAAGGAAAGGAAAGGAAAGGAAAGGAAAGGAAAGGAAAGGAAAGGAAAGGAAAGGAAAAAGTTCAACTGGAAGGGATCTACAACGACCATCTAGTCCAACTGCCAGACCTCTGCAGGGCTGACCAGAAGTTAAAGCATATCATTAAGGGCATTATCCAAACGCCTCTTCAACGCTGACAGGCTTGGGACATCGTCCACCTCTCCAGGAAGCCTGTTGCAGCGTTTGACCACCCTCTCAGTAAAGAAATGCTTCCTCATGTCCAGCCCAAGCCTCCCCTGGCGCAGCTTTGAACCATTCCCAGGAGTCCTGTGCCTGGATCCCAGGGAGAAGAGATCAGCACCTCCCTCTCCACGACCCTTCCTCAGGAAGCTGTGGAGAGCAATGAGGTCACCTCTCAGGATCCTTTTCACCAAAGTAGACAAATCCAGAGTCCTCAGCCACTCCTCAGAGGACATGCTTTCCAACCCTGTCACCAGCTTTGTTGCCCTCCTCAACATATTCAAGTATCTCAACATCCTTCTTAAATGCTGGGGCCCAGAACTGCACACAGTGCTCCAGGTGAGGCCACACTGACTGTAAACACAGCAGGATAATCACCTCTTTTGACCAGCTGGTGATGCTGTGTTTGATGCACCCCTGGACGCAGTTTGCCCTCTTGGCTGCCAGGGCACACTGCTGGCTCCTGTTGAGCCTGCTGGCCACCAGCACCCCCAGATCCTGCTCTGCAGGATCCCTTTCTCCAGCCACTCGTCTCCCCATCTATACTTGTGCCCAGTGTTACTCCATCTGAGCTGCAGAATCCAGCATTTGGACTTGTCAATTTTCATGCCGCTTATGATTGCCCCATGCTCCAAAGTGTCTAGATCCCTCTGCAAGGCCTCTTGTCCCTCAACAGTGAACAGCACCTCCCAGTTTGGTATCATCAGCAAACTTGCTAATGGTGCATTCAAATCCCACATCTGAATCATTGATAAAAATATTGAACAGCACTGGCCTGAACTGAAACCTGAAGAAAATTGCTAGTGACCAATCTCCAGCCCCATGTAGCCCCACCCGCTACAACCCTTTGAGCCCTGCCATTCAGCCAGCACACCATGAAGCTGCTCATCTCACGTTGGACAATTTGTCTGGAAGGATACTGTGAGGGACAGTATCAAAAGCCTTACTAAAATCCAGAAAAACTACATCCACCTCCTTCCTTTCATGCATTAGGTGTGTGACCTTATCAGAGAAGATAGGATTGAGGGCACCCTCAGCAAGTTTGCAGATGACACCAAGCTGAGTGGTGCAGTTGACACACCTGAGGGATGAGATGCCATCCACAGGGACCTGGACAAGCTCGAGGGATGGGCCCATGTGAACATCATGAGGTTCAACAAGGCCAAGTGCAGGGTCCTGCACCGAGGTCAGGGCAACCCCTGGTATCAGCACAGGCTGGGGGTGAAGGGACCAAGAGCAGCCCCATGGAGAAGGACTTTGGGGTCCTGGTGGGTGAAAAGCTGGACACAAGCTGGCAATGTGCGCTCGCAGCCCAGAAGCCAACCGTGTCCTGGGCTGGCCCCAAAGCCGCGTGGCCAGCAGGGCGAGGGAGGGGATTCTGCCCCTCTGCCCTGCTCTGGGGAGACCCCCCTGCAGTGCTGCGTCCAGCTCCGGAGCCCTCGGCACAGCAGAGACATGGACCTGCTGGAGCGGGGCCAGAGGAGGCCCCAGCAATGCTCCAAGGGCTGGAACAGCTCTGCTGGGAGGACAGGCTGGGAGAGCTGGGGGAGCTCAGCCTGGAGCAGAGAAGGTTCTGGGGAGATGTTCCTGCAGCTGCCAGGGGTGAGGGGGGCTGAGGAGAGAGATGGGGACAGATTTTTTAGCAGGGCCTGGAGCAGTGGAGTAAGGGGTAATAGTTTCAACTAAAAGAGGGTAGATTTAGACTAAATATAAGAAGAAATTTTTGACAATGAGGGTGGTTAGACACTGTCCCAGGTTGCCCAGAGAGGTGGTGGATGCCCCATTCCTGGAAACATCCCAGGTCAGGGTGGACTGGAGTCTGAGATGGGGACAGATTTTTTAGCAGGGCCTGGAGCAGTGGAGTAAGGGGTAATAGTTTCAACTAAAAGAGGGTAGATTTAGACTAAATATAAGAAGAAATTTTTGACAATGAGGGTGGTTAGACACTGTCCCAGGTTGCCCAGAGAGGTGGTGGATGCCCCATTCCTGGAAACATCCCAGGTCAGGGTGGACTGGAGTCTGAGCAACCTGCTCGACTTGAAGATCTCCCTGCTCACTGCAGGGGGGTTGGACTAGATGGCCTTGAAAGGTGCCTTCCAACCCAAAGATTCTATGATTCTATGATACAAAATGATCAAATTAGTTTAGACAGGACTTTCCCTTTGTGAACCCATGTTGACTGTGCCTGATGATTGCGTTATTCTTTAAATGTCGTTCAATAGTACCCAATATAATCTTCTCCATAGTTCTTCCAGGAGCCAAGGTTAGACTAACAGGTCTTTGTTTCCTGGGTCTTCTTTCACGCCCTTCCTGTAAATCGGAATAATGATGACTAGCTTCCAGTTGGCAGGGACCTCCCTGGCCTCCCAAGACCTTTGTTATATGATTAAGAGGGGTCCTGCTGTAACATCTGCTAACTCCTTTAATACTCTGGGGTGAATCCCATCAGGCCCCATGGACTTGTGAACATTCAGCTGATACAGCTGGTCCCTCACAATTTCAGTGTCCACAAATGGAAAGTCACTGTTCCTACCTCAGTCGTGGTCCTCCAACTCAGAGGACCGCGCAGCCCAAGGTATGTCAGTATTATTAAAAACTGAGGCAAAAAAAGCATTGAACACCTCTGCTTTTTCTTCATCCCTATTAGTCAGGTGACAAGTATCAGTCCAATGTTTTCCTTAAACCTCCTCTTTCTATTAATGTACTTAAAAAGCCCTACTTGTTGTCTGACACAACACTGGCCAGTTTCAACTCTAATCAAGCTTTGGCCTTTCATGTCTTCTCCCTGCATATGCGAACCATAGCTCTGTAATCTTCCTGTGAAGCCTGACCTGGCTTCCAGAGATCACACAATTTATTTTTCCTCTTGAGCTCCACGAGCAGTTCCCTGTTCAGCCAAGATGGTCTTCTCTCCCGCTTGCTTGACTTATGACACAATAGGATTGCCTGCTCCTGTACTTCTAAAAGGCGGTTCTTAAAACTGACCAGCATTCATGGACTTTCATATCTAGCACCGAAAACAGGCTTTTCACTAAGGCTTCAGTGACTACTACTTGAGTGCACAGCCTTGTTTCAGCTGAAAACACAAGTTAAGTATAAAAAAAAAAACCCTGGGAATACATTATGAAAAGACACAGTTAATGCAGAGGAGTCTGTAAAGTCATGAATGGCCTGAAGATCTGGGTTTCTCATTGTTGAAAAATAAGATTGAGATAATCAGGAAGCAGCTTCAAGGCATGCAAAAGGATGTACATTTGTATATAGATATAATTAAATTGTGAAATATGTTTCCAGAGGGTAAGATAGAAGCCAGAAGTCACAATTTATTTCATATGAGTTAGATAAGGTAGACGCATAGAGGATAAGACCCCAGGGCTGTGAGTGGTGATCCAAGCATAATTTTCACTTGAGGAAACCTTTCAGCTGCCAGATTTGAGAGGCTGGGATTCCAAGCAGCAGTAGAGTCCTGTACATGACTTTTAACGCTCACCTCTCTGAGCATCTGTTTCTGTTTTTTATTCGCGAGATGTGTTGTCCTGAACTTGTTCTAGCAAAGGTGTTCTCCAGCCCAAGAGATGAGTTAAGGAGAGAAGCAGGCAGCCACAGAGCCATAGCTATGAAGTGATGAGGGGGACCGCAGGTTTAAAAGCAGTTTCTGAAGGTGAACGGCTAACACAACTCCACTTAGCACACATTGTTCCTGAGGGTACTGGTGAATAGCCACTTGCTCTCCAGAAGGACTCTGGCCAGACATGAGGACCAAAGGGCTGAGAAAGGTGCCTTCTTATCAGGTTTGTCCAGGTGCTGCAAATGTCCCACTTGCCTGGTGCACTGCGGGGTGGGGGAAATGGTGCTACAGCATCCAAAGGCCATGGATGTGGACGACAAGGAAGAATGCAGAGCCAGCATTTTCTGAAGGAGCCAGGAGAGGGACTGCAGTGGGGGGCGGGTGTAGGGGACATGCACCAGAGCATCCCTGCCAGCACAGGGTGGAGGCACATAGGAACACCACTGATGCTCCTCGCGCTCAGCTGTGGAACCGCGAGGGGGAACCTGGCTGAGCAGGCACACAGCCGCCGGATGGTCTCCCACGGCATGCACAGGGGACCGGCACACCAAAGGCCTTGCAGAGCGCACGATGCCCAGGACCTGGTGCGTAACGGAGGGAGGGGGGAGTCTGGCTGCAGCAAGAATAAAGGGTGACAGCATAGTAGGAAGAAAGGAAAATTTACTGACCTCACAGTGACTTTGGTCTATCTTCTATCTGTCTTTGCTGTGATACTAGTCGTTAGGTTATTCGCAGATGGAGGTTTTAGTGTTGGGATCACTCTGCACAGCTCGACCTTAAGGAGAAGGAGCTGTGGCATTGAGAAGCTCATAAACAGCTGGATATCTGCACAGCTCGGCCTTGAGGAGAAGGAGCTGTGGTAAACAACCACGAGGAAGCAAAGGAACGCATGGACACCTGCAGGCAGCGAATCCTGACTGTGTGAGAGGCGTGTGGACAGCGCGTGATATTTTGTATATAGCCAACTGCAATAATGTGTGTAACAAGCTGTAACCAGTCGTGAGTGTGTACGCAGTGACTAAACAAAAATGATGATATATATTGGAGTCAGACAAGACAATAAACGGCTTCGGAATATAACTCTCATAGAGTTGTGAAGTCCATCCTTCTCCCGCATTTTAGTGCCCAGCAAGCCACAAGGATCATGGTCTCTGTCAAGCCACTTCAAAAAATACGTCTGATGGCACAGTGCACCTAAAGACATAAAGAAGTTTATAGTCAGAAGATGCATGTAAAAAACTCCTAGACACTGAAAGGCCTTTGTGGGGGAGGAAAGTGCAACATGCTAATAATTGCTTGAAACTCAAACCACAAATGCCAGTCGCCCTATTTCATCTCAGCAGCTTAGTGTTTTCCATATGGTCACATACTGAGGGACAGTGATGGTTTCTAATTTTTGGCATTTTTAGCTAAGGTGACTACCCTGAACACTTTGCCTTTGTCCACCAGGATTTAAAGGTTGCCACATCAAAGATTGAAGCCGGATATTAAGCAAAATGTTTGTTCCCTACCTGGAATCAAAATGTTATTTCATAAAGCATTAATGGTAGCAGAAGAGAAGGTAAGAGAATGATTTTCAGTAAAGTTCTGAGAACCACATAAAATTCTCAACAAAATTTGTGAAGCTCAATAATGCTGTAACTGAGAAGTGTTGTACCTTATCTCAATTAATAACTGATATTGGTACCAAAACAAAAACTTTCAAGAATCTTCAAAAATCTCAAAAATCCAATCTAAAATCACCATAATACTAACTTTCCACTGGCCAGAACAAGTCCTTGTCAACTTGACGTATTTTTCAAGTTCATAGCTTCTACTGGTCAAGAAAGTGAATTTCACTCAACAGTTGTTAAGTCTTAGAAGAAATTAAGGAGTACAGTTCACTCAGAAAATTAGAGTGCGATTTCCAGAATCATGTTTAACAGGCCTTCTGTAGTGCTTTCTTCTTTGCTATGACAGTTGGACTTAATGAGTGGAGTTCTGATGCCCTGATACTGTAAAGAAGCCTTTCCCCCCATGATCACCAAGGGAAGATGCTGTCTGTGGTGCCTGACTGAGTTCGGCCCAGGAGCTCTGGGAGGAACAGCCTTTACCCAGCAGGTCATTACAAACCTGGCCAAGCTCTATCAGGAGCTCTACTTTTGATTCCTGGCACAGCCCTTGTGTCGGCCAGCTCAAGGGAGCAGTTTTAAACTAGTTCTGCAAAGTGTCTGCAAAGTGCACCATCAAACTCTTCACGGCTTTGGTACCCCATGGTACCATGAATACTCTTGGCTTGGCAGAACCTCAGTATTGGGAAATGAGATTTGTTGCGGAATTAATTTCTGCTGATAATGTCATGAACTGTTGTTTTGTATTACTGGAAACACCAGCAGTTTGCGGTTCTTCGCTGGGTCTTACTCAGCCAGTAGGTCAGAGGCGTGGAGTGACAGGTAAAGCAATCCTGCAGAGCAGAGTCCACACTGCAGCTCCAGACTCGTAAGTCCCTCTGTGTTACCATGAGGGATCTGACTTAAAATAGCAGTTTATAGCAACTTTCCTTCCACAAGGAAGGAGAGAAGTTCTCTCTTCCAGGAGGAGTGGCTGATACACCAGAGGGTTGTGCTGCTGTTCAGAGGGACCTGGACAGGCCAGAAAAATGGACAGAGGGGAACCTCATGAAATTCAACCAGGAGGAATGCAAAGTCCTGCATCTGGGCAGGAACAGTCCTGTGTACCAGTACACCAGCTGAAAAGCAGCTCTACGAAGAAGGACCTTGGAGTCCTTGTGAACAAAAGCAGGCTGTTCATCCTGGGTGAGGGAAGACTTAAGGAGGGACTTACCAATTTGTAGAAAAACCTGAGTGGGGGGAAGTAAGCAAGCTAAAGCCAGACTTTTGTCAATGGTGCCCAGTGACAGGACAAGAAGCAGTAGGCGCAATGAAGTGCAGAAAATTCCATTTAAAAATATTTAGTGGTTGAACACTGGAACAGGTTGCCCAGACAGGTAGTGAAGTCTCCATTCTTGGTGACATCCAAAACCTGGCTGCACACAAGTCCTGGGCAGCCTGCTCAGTTGAAACCTGCTTGAGCAGAGGTGTTGAACTGAAGAGTCTTGAAAGCTCCCTGCAAACCTCATCTATTGTGCAATTCTGTGACTCTTAGCAACTAAGAGCAAACTCTTAGTTAAGTTCCTAGCATTGCTTTGGAACTTTTGGTGCAGCCAGGACCCAGTCTTTCTTTCTGACATTGAGACAGAGGGCATTTATAGATTACAAGAGTGTTATGGGGTTACAGTTATTGGCAAATGTGACTCTTACAACCCATCAAAATACAGAATGTGGAAAAAAACATAGATGAGGTAAATCTATCGGCCCAGAGCTGAGCATTTGTAGAAAACAGCCATGCCAGCCCTAAGCCTTGCAGATCCAAGGAGACCATCTACTTTCCTGAGAGCAGAGAACAGAACTCTCATTTTATCTGGCAGGATGGCAGCAAAGCCAACTCTTTACATAGGGAAAAGGCAGTGAGCAGAACAAAATCTCCCTAGTACCATATCCTCTACTTCTCTTTGTCAGTCTGATATTGTGTATACAAACCTGTTAAAGAGACAAACTTAGCAGCTTTGTAAAGAACAACAAGGAAGACAAGATACCTGCTACTGGATGGTATGTTGCATTGAGAAGGTGAAAGGTGAACCAGATAGAGTAAGAAAGAGCAGCAGTTGCAAAGAGTATTGAAAAGCGTGATGACGTTTGACATTTGCCACTGCAAAAGGCTCTTCTTGCCGTCTCTGGTCCATACACTTTATTTTTGCCCTGCAAGGAGGCTGGAGAAGGCTAGCAGAGGTGACAGTCCTGAGGGAAGCACATCGGCTGTAATCCCACTGCCAGTGTGACAGCTGAGGAGGAGGACACAAGTGCTCAGCAGGATTGTGAATGGGTTGCAACAAACCCACAGACTCTGAAGAGATGTGACAATTTGGCCTGCAGTACAGGTTTTACTTTTACAGCTAGGGGAATGAAGACAAACAAGAGCCCTCGCTGAAGCCACTGCATTGATGTATTCACCAAAACAGGGGCAGTTATGACTGGAGAGGCCGACTGACCTGCTAGGCCAACTTACTGCCCTTTGGGAAGTGGGTTAGGGTATGTAATCTCCTGCATTGCTTGTTTCAGTCTTAACCAACTGCATCCACCAGTCCTCTGTGCTTAGTGAAGGTGTTCAGGGAAGAGCAGAACGCTGAGTGGTAGACGACGGTCAAGTCAGGGATTATCTGAACCAACTTAACCTGCACAAGTCCGTGGGATCCCATGGGTTGAGTGGGTTTGAGTAAGCTGCTGGCGTCTTTGCAGGATGCTGTCATCTTTGAATATTTGGAGAGAGCAGGGAGGTCTTCTATGACTAAGGAGAAGAAAATATCATTCATCTTCAAAAAAGGCAAAAAGAATGATCTGGGGAAGGCAGGTGGGTCAGTTCTCACTTTGGTGCCTGGGAAAACCATGGAGGGAGTCCTCCCAGAGGACATTTCTGGGGACATGAAGGAGAAGGTGACTGGGAACAGCCAGCATGAATTTACCAAGGGGTAAATCACACTTGATCAACTTCTAGGATAAAGTGACTGGATTTGTGAACAAGAGGAGAACCGTGGACATCATTTACATTCACTTTACAAGTCTTTTGACACCATTTCCCACAATACTGCTGTGTCAAAGGTCATTGAGAAGGTGCCAAAATAAGGCTTGAGGCAAGTTCAACGTGGAAATCCCACCTGAATTATTGTTTGATGCTCTGACATTTCCCAACAATACAAGCAGAGTGGTGATGCAACTCCCTCAGCGCAGGTCTCCTCAAAAAATCTTCCCCGTTCAAAATGTGCTCTTTCAGACTGTGTGTAGACTGCTCCTATTCCACCTTCAGGGATTATGCTTACTCTCCCCAAGGTGCATATATGTGTTTGGAACCTTAAACACTGAGCATTACCAATAGAGCAGCTTGCCCAGTATGCCGGAGGACAGTGTCCCTGCAGAGGCTCCCAGTGCAGGCTGCAGCCTTCCTCTCTGAGTAAAGGTGTGCAGTGGAAGAGACACAAGCCCCTCGCTGTCTGACACCCTCCCCACCTTGCAGCATGCTGCTAGAGGAAGCCTGGTTGGCCCATTTTTCCTGCTCGGTCCTTTCCATTAAACGCACTTGCGCCAGTAAGCCCAGCATCACAGACCCACACGGGTGAGAAACCTGTTGCTAGGCAACACGAAACTTCGCAGTGGCGTTCCAGTTCCTCTTCGATGAAGTCAACAAGAAAAGGAGCGTGACATCAGTGGGTTTCTAAGTTTCTTTTACATTTACTTTTTACTGACACCTGCAATGTGAAGAGAAACAAGAGAAATGGGGCCAGTGTTTTTGAATGAGGCAAAGGGAAGATGGACAGTAAAAACCACTCTATGAAGAAATAAAGAGAAGAGCAAGAAGTGCTGGAACGGAGGACAAAAAATGATTCATTTTCCACCACTCCTTCCTGCACTCGAGGAGTGGCAGAAAATGAGCATGGATATGGTGTGCTGTCTTCACACAGAAGTCAGCATCCCACAGAAAGAAAAGGCAAACTAACACAGGCATACAAACACAGAAATAACAATACCAAATTCAGGAACATAGTACTTTGGAGGAAATTATGTATCGCTAAGGAAAATCTTACCCATTAAAAACTGTGAGAAGCAGTAGCAGGAACTGGCAGTGATTTAACTTTACACCTCTCAGCACATGAACTTTCCTGTTGGAAAATTGTTGGCCAATACTGAGGTGCTGGGCATATGACCTATACTACACGCAGGTCGATTACATGTATGAAGCCCAGCTTTACACAGTGTTATGGTCAGAAGACACCCTAGCTGTCTAGCATCCCACCGATGTCCCACAGGCTGCTCATTTTTGCCACGATGGGTAAATTACTAACCGCCCCCCCCACTCCCGGCAGCCCTAACTCCCTGCTTCAGCCTTGTAATTTTTTCTCCACCTTTGTCTCCACATTTTTCCATGTGAAACAGCTGGTTGTGAGCAGTTTGCTGTAGTGCACGCCTGTGTGATGACAGTCAGAGCCAGCAGGCTGGTGTCCGGGGAGCCTGTGGAGAGGGACCGCGGAACCTGCTACTGCCAACGTGGGCGAGCAGCAGCCGTTTGTCATGGCCCTCGTCTGCTCAGTGCCTAGGGCGTACCGTAAAACAGAAGACATTCCTCAAAAGAGACAACTGAGGCAGGCTGAGAGCAGAGCAAGGAAGCTGAGCACAGTTCTTCAAGAGAGTTTTTAATCACGCCAAAGATTAGGCAAACTGGACAGGCAGAGTGCCATAAGCTGGAAAGCCCAAAGCACTGTACGACGGTGAGTTGCCAGACCCATTCATTTTCTGTCAGATCACGTCAGGGCAAAGGCAAACTGCCCCTGACAGCTGTGAAAATGCTTCTCTTCTTTTTCCAGAGCTTACTTTTTGAAACAGCTGAGCAGCAAATCTGTGTAGCCTCAGCTTGCTTAACCCGCAGCACACGGGTGTGCTGCGTGGCTGAGTGTCGTGTTTAGCCCCAGCCGGCAGCGAAGCCTCAGGCAGCCGCGTGCTCACCCCCCGGTGGGACAGGGGAGAGAATTGGAAGGGTAAAAGTGAGAGAACTCGTGAGTTGAGATAAAGGCAGTTTAATAGGTAACGCAAAAGTCGCACGCACAAGAAAGCAAAACGAGGAATTCATTCCCCACTTCCCATGGCAGGGAGGAGTTCAGCCATCTCCAGGGAAGCCGGGCTCCATCACGTGTGATGGTGACTTGGGAAGACAAACGCCATCAGTCCAAACGTCCCCCCACCCCTTCCTTCTTCTTCCCTCAGCTTTACATACTGAGCATGACACTGTATGGTATAGAATGTCCCTCTGGCCAGCCGAGGTCAGCCGGCTGTGTCCCCTCCGGTTCCCCGTGCACCCCCAGCCTGCTCGCTGGCCAGCCGGCATGAGAAGCTAAAGAGTCCTGGACTGCTCAGCAACAACCAAAAACATCAACATGTTATCAACATTATTTTCATCCCAGAACATAATCTTGTACTAGCTTCCATGAAGAAAA
>NW_010521492.1:0-2326 GCF_000687285.1 Phaethon lepturus | reverse complement strand
TCCCAGCTGAAACCAAGACACTGAGGTGCCTGTCTCAGGGAAAACCTGCTAGTCCTCTACTTGCCGGGGAAGATGGACCAAGTTGGAGACAGGTTACAGGTCATACCGGGGTATATTGTATGTTCCCACCTTGGACTGTTTTCCCCATGTCTTGGGTCTCAGAGTTGCACAGCCTTATAAATCATAGAGAACTGAAAATATTTATAAGCTGACCTACCTCTCTGCAAAGCAAATACTAGCGTATGCATTATTCTGCACCCCCAGAACTCCCAGGGAACTGTGGAGGGCCACCAAGTTTGAGGACAGGGCTCAAAGAAACAGTAGGTTTGCATGCAAGAGAAGGATGTCATCTGTCCGTGCCCAGGCCTGAGCGGGCACCTGGTGCTGAGCGTTCTTCCACCTGACAAATTGGACATGTGCAAGTAAACAGCTGGCTTGCCTTGTGAAGCACGCTGGCGATTCACGACACGCTAGACACAAGGCAGTGACAGTGCTCTGCGCAAAGGAAGTACACAGTGGGAATTCATTAGGCTCCAACCACAGACCCTTCCTGACTGTTTTTCCCAGGGCCCTGCAAGGGGCTGCTGCTCCAGACAGGATGAAGAGCAGCTCCAGGACGTTACCCAGGATGGAGAGCATCTCCAGGATGTTACCCAGGACGGAGAGCAGCTCCAGGACATTACCTGGGAGGGAGAGCAGCTCCAGGACGTTACCTGGGACAGAGAGCAGCTCCAGGACATTACCTGGGATGGAGAGCAGCTCCAGGGCGTTACCTGGGAGGGAGAGCAGCTCCAGGACGTTACCCGGGATGGAGAGCGTTTCCAGGACATTACCCAGGACGGAGAGCATCTCTAGGACATTATGTGGGAGGGAGAGCAGCTCCAGGACGTTACCTGGGACGGAGACCAGCTCCAGGACATTATCTGGGACGGAGAGCAGCTCCAGGACATTATCCGGGATAGAGAGTGGCTCCAGGACGTTAGCCAGGAGGGAGAGCAGCTCCAGGACGTTACCCAAGACAGAGAGCAGCTCCAGGATGTTACCTGGCAGCCCCAGGGACCGGTGTGGGGCCAGCAGAGGAGGCTGGTGAGAGGAGCCAGGGCCAGCCCCAGCTGCCAGACAGGTCCATAGGGAAAAGGCAGTCCAAGGCTGCGCAAACTGAGGTCAGGGTCAGCGAAAGACACAGCAAGGCAAGGTCGAGGCCGCCCCACAGCCCAGCCCAGGAGCAAGGGTGAGGGTCAGAGCCTCATGCTGCGTGAAGAGGAGCCTTGATAAAACATCATCTCTCACCGAGCTTTCCCAGCAGCATGATCCCAGCTTGCAGCAGCACCATGTCTGTTCTGGCCTCCAGCATGGGCAGCCAAACCTGGGGTGTTCAGGGTCCTGACAGCTCTCCAGTGAAGCCAAGGAAGTACACGATTTAATGGCTGCAGGTGGCATAAGGGGATCTCTCTGGCCAGGCATACACCCAAACCCCTGCTCATTCTTAACATGCAGGAAAATGACCTGCAGCACCTGATGAAAACCGAGAGAAAAAACCACAAGGGAAGACCTCACACTTGAAGCAGAATCAGCACTTAAGAGAGTGAGATGGGATGGTTTAAGCTTGTACTCTGCAAAATACTAATCTGCAAAACCTCACAACAAACTTCAAAAAGTTGCCAGCCCTGGAAAACTTCCTGAATACACTCTCCTGCCTTAGAGCTGACGTTGAGTCACAGGACCTTCCTCTGAATTGCAATGTCAGGTTCATGTGTTTCAGCCACCTTTGTTGACTAGGAGTCATTATTACAACATCAGGGAAAAAAGCCCTATTTTTGATACCTTTCTGCTGCTCTGTATTAATTGTATTGTTAATACATATCAGTATCTCATTTTATGCCTGGACCTGAAAATATTTCATCCGTACTTGTTACAGCACCACTGAGGTTTTAAGCAATCCATCCTTTTTATGTTATTATGCATGTTTTTCCACCTCCCCTTCACGAAATGCCAGTTTAAATCCCATTCTCCTTCGTACACCTCCTGCTCCTCTTCACTCCATGATACATCACGCACCTACTCCTGCGGAAGCCCCACCACGCGGCTGCTGTTAAACCCAGATCATACATTGCCACAATATAACAGACGTTATAAAGACTTTTCCTAGGTTTTAGCACGGGGACTCAAGTTCAGGAACCGCGACACACCGAGCTCTCGGCGCTCAGGTTTACTCTGCCCCTCAGCGTATCCCCAGGTTATATCAACGGCGGCCGAGAGAGGTGCTGGTTTTCTCCAGACCAACGGCCCTTCCCGTCACTGCCGGCCGACGTCCGCCAGCTCCTGC
>NW_010521491.1:35905-43012 GCF_000687285.1 Phaethon lepturus | reverse complement strand
CTAATTTCCCCAAGTTGAGCCTGTTTTGCCTATGACAGTAATTGGTGAATGACCTCACCCTGTCCTTGACCCACAAGCTTCTCGTTACATTCTCTCTGCCTTGTCCAGCTGGGAAGGGCAGTGACAGAGCGGCTTTGGTGGGCATCTGGTGTCCAGCCAGGGTCAACCCACCACAGCTATTCATACTAGGTCTGCAGCAAAATCCTCTACCATTAGATGTCACTTATCCCAAGACAAAAATGACTGCACAAAAAAGCTGCTTCATGAAAAATCCCTATGGAAGCAGCTATTCAACTTTGTTCTCCTCTGCCTTTACTTTTCACCAAAACTACAGGTAGGAATGTCTGCCACGGCTAAACCGCAACCAAAACCACTTAATAATGTGCTAACTGGCTTACACAATCACATCTATGAAATACAGCTGTATAAGATGCTGCCTATCCCTGGCTATACATATGACAGCACTTGATAATGTTCGATATACAGCAGTTGGTTGAAAGATCAAAAATTATGCCAGCTATCAAAGAGGCAAATTGTAAGACAGAACAAGGGAATTACAGTTTTTCTATAGGAGTATCACAGAGACTCAAAGCTGGCTTCTGCTACACATAACACCGTGCATCTTGCAAAGATTTCCACAAAGCATACAGCTCCTTCATAGCTGCTACAAGAACATGAGAGCGCTACTGATCTCATGACACATGACAGCTACTACAACAACATGACAATCTGCAATGCTGGGCCCATGTTTCAGAAAACCTCCGTATTTACAAGGTATAATTCAATGAGCTGATTTAGGAAGTCAGGTTTTCATTTGGATAGCCACTTCACATTAGATATTCTAAAACTATTAACATGAAATCTGTCATATCAGTATACAATTGTTTAGACAGATGTTCAGGACATAATCAGGTATACATCAGATCAAAGGACAGAAGGAGGTAAGAAATACAGCAAGTTTTCTAAAAAGATATGAATAGTAATTAATGCATAAAGATGCACCATGTTCTACAATTAACTGCTGCTCCCATTTTTTACACCTCTCTTTATTGTAAATAAATTTTCCTGAAGTCTTGTGTCATCTGGGTGCTGTAGGAAGAGTCAGCAAAGCAAAATATTATACGACAGTAGAGACCCCATGGCTTGTCCGCATCTTGGATACTGTGTACACAGCTGTTGCTTTCATCTCAGAGAAGTTATATTAAAACTAAGAAAGTTCAGAGAAAGACAACTCAGAAAACAAAACCACCTTTGGAACAGTTTCTGGGTAATGAATAACTAGTAACCTAGGGAAAGAAATGACTGTGGTCGAATATGACAGAGCTTTATAAAATCATGACCGGCATCTAGGGAAGTGGGAGAGACTGCTCAGTCTCTCTCCCTATTATAAGAGCTACTGGGACAGTAAACAACACTATTCAAAGTCTGGCTAAAAACAAAGCAGTTCTTCATACACCATGTAGTTCAACTGTGAAAACACCTGGAAAAGGATACTGTGGGTGCTAAAAGCTTATATGAATTCAAGGGGGAAAACAGAAAAGTTTAAGAAGAGAGACCCATTGAGGGTTGCTTAATATTTAGAAACTACATCCAGGTCTGGAATTCTTTAATCTCCAAATGCATCAAGGCCAGGAAAATACTCAGGTATTTTCAGGCAACCTGGTTGCCCTGTTCTTTTTATCATACCTAGGCAGCCTCTTGTGGCTTGTTGCAGACAGACTGACCTAAAAGGACCTTGAGTCCGACCAAGTTTCGCTGCTCTTATGCTGTTATGTATCAGAAAAGGCAAATTAGGTTTTAGGCTATATCCTCTTCAATGACTGAAGCAGTATTGTCTCCTGTGTAGTGACAACAGAGACAAAACGCATGGATAACTAATATCTGTCCTCCATTACTTTTTTGTCATTGAATGATAAAAAAAAAAGAAAAACAAAACAATGATCAGAACTAGTAAGATTTTAAAAGAAAATTAAAACCCTGCAATTTATTGAGGAAACAAAAAGCCATTTCACAGGAAGATTTAAAATATATAACATGGAGTTCATCTTGCTGAACCTTGGATCTAGTTTGGACACACTTCTCTTTTTTTATAAGCTGTGGAAATAAACAGGCACTTCTGAGAACAATTAATTTTTTCTTAAAGTAGGCATCTCAGGTCAACCACATTCTTCCTCAGCAGTGTCTTTTTCTCACAACTGATGACTAGTTCAGACTCAGACAACTAATTTTTAGAAATTCAAAACTTGGCAAGGATAATATCACTTTGGTCTTTAAGTATTTATAGAAAAACAAAATAGGTAAAGCAACCTTAATTGAAAGAACTAAATTAAAAAATGCCCTCTTTTCACGTTTTACTTACAGAGTATTTTGCTTAGAATGCAACTTCACATGGGCATCCGGTGGGACTATTTGACAAGATAATTTTTTATCAGACTTTTGCAGTTCATTTTCCACACACTCAGGTATGTTGTCACTTGCAACCTCTTTGCTTAAGAATACTTAATACCTGAGTAAGCTTATCACAAGTGGGTAACCAATGTGGCTTATGAGAATGTTGTTGCATTGGACTTCATTTGAATTCACATCTTTGACTAGCAGAATAGAAGACGACGAAGAAAAAAGGAAAGCAACTTTCTTTTAAGTCTTTTCTTCAAGACTTTCAGTTTTCCTTACCGAAGTGGTACATTATGATGATAGAATAATTCTGCCAGTTTCATATAAGCACCTGTATCTTCTTGGACAGGATCAACAAAAAGTACCTAAGAAGAGAAAACATATTATACAGCCAATATTTATTCGTGATGTCTGTTTTTATTTGTGATGTCTGTTTTTATTTTTTCCAAACATAAAATCTAAGATAAGAACAGAAATTTCCAAAGGAGCTGTGCACCTCAACTGTTTTCAATTCCCTAGAACATTCATTGTAAGAAAACTTTAAGAGTATAAATGACAATAACTTCAGAACTAATGAATTTGGACCAAATACTGAAAACAGGATTTAACCTTTATTGAACTTCAAACCAAGTGATATCACTACTCTCCTTCGAAAGGCCCTGTGCCAATACTTTGTTTTTATTAAAGAACTTGATATTTAATTAAAAAGGATCTAATGTTGACTTTTCTATTACTTCTTTCAACTAACTCTCTTCTGTTATGAAAATCAAACTAAAATAAATAAACAGAATATATTGACTTAAAACTTGAACTAAAAAATGAAGCATTGGAAAAGAATTCTTCCTTCCTGTCTCACATATTTTTGTACTCACTTTTTCACTTATTGTAGCTTGAAGTGTAAAATCAGATCTTTCAGGCATACACAGAATCTAAAACTGGGATCTGTCTGTATAGGTAGATCATCCTTATGCAGATATAAATATGACATTGGTACCCTATTTATTCAGCTTTGTATTGATTTTGCTAGAGTAGCTGAAATGCAGCAGAGTAATTTCAAAAATTTTTAACACTCCCTTGCCCTCAGATTATAGTTAAATGATAAGTTGTAGATTTCTATAATACAGTTGTTATATACAACTATGACAATATTTAACTTTGAATAAATAACTCAATCTACTTCGTTACACACATCTTATGCTTTGTTATAAACATATTTTTATTACATATCACTTGCATTTTGATTGTCTTTTTATATACTGAGCATCATGTCACTTAGAGTGACTACATCAGTGGAAAAGGGAAAAGCTACTGATGATGTCTATCAGGAATTCTGTTAAGCCTTGGACATGGTTCCCCATAAGAACTTTCTCTCTAAATTGGAGAGGTATGGATTTGATGGATGCACTGTTGACTGGATGAGGAATTGGTCGGATGGTCGCATCCAGAGGGTAGTGGTCAATGGCTTAATGTCCATGGCGGTGAGTGGTGTCCCTCAGGGGTCTGTATTGGGACCAGTTGTCTTTATTATCTTCATCAACGACATAGTGGGATCGAGTGCACCCTCAGCAAGTTTGCAGATGACACCAACCTGAGTGGTGCAGCTAACATGCCTGAGGGATGGGATGCCATCCAGAGGGACCTGGACAAACTCAAGGAATGGGCCTGTGTGAACCTCATGAGGTTCAACAAGGCCAACTGCAGGGTCCTGCACCCAGGCCAGGGCAACCCCCGGTATCAGTACAGGCTGGGGAATGAAGGGATGGAGAGCAGTCCAGCCGAGAAGGATGTGGGGATACTCGTGGATGAGAAGCTGGACGTGAGCCGGCAACGTGAGCTCGCAGCCCAGAAGGCCAACCGGATCCTAGGCTGCATCCAAAGAAGAGTAGGCAGCAGGTCAAGGGGGGTGATTCTTCCCCTCTACTCTGCTCTGGTGTGAGACCCCAGCTGGAGTCCTGTGTCCAGCTCTGGAGCCCTCAGCACAGGAAAGACATGGACCTGTTGGAGCGGGGCCAGAGGAGGGCCACAAAAATGCTCAGAGGGATGGAACACCTCTCTTGTGAGGACAGGCTGAGAGAGTTGGGACTGTTCAGCCTGGAGAAGAGAAGGCTCCGGGGAGACCTTATTGCAGCCTTCCAGTACTTAAAGGGGGCTTATAAAAAAGATGGAGAGAGGCTTTTTACTAGTAGTAGTGACACAGCAGTGACTTGTAGTGACACAACAAAAGATAACAGCTTTAAATTAAGGGAAGGTAGATTTAGATTTGCTATCAAGGAATGAGGGTGGTGAGATTCCACAGGTGTCACAGGGGAACAGACAGCCCAGAGAGGTGGTAGATGCCTCATCCCTGGAAACATTCCAGGTCAAGTTGGATGGGGTTCTGAGCAACCTGATCTAGCTGAAGATGTCCCTGCTCACTGCAGGGGGGTTGAACTAGATGACCTTTCCAAGTCCCTTCCAACCCAAACCATTCTATAATTCCATGATTCATACAATTACCTTTTCTACTTTAAATTTCCATTTAAATCAGCAATAGCTGTTTACTTAATTTACTAGGTGACACAGAATGCTACGTACAGAGGAAAAATTAGGCTACAAGACTTTCATAATTAATATGCTTTACAACTTACATTTTTTTATACCTCAGTTCACCACCTCTAAAACAAGGACAGTTATCATTACCCTCTCTCAAGTAGTGTACTATGAAGAAAATTTATTGATAGTAGTGAATTACCTATATGTAGCATGGAAAGGAACAGAAAAGCTCCTGACAAAACTGTGCCCAAGTTCACTTCTGGAAATCAGACTAATAATTACATATGACTCACTACACAAAAATATTTTTACTACTATTAGTGGACCCACATAGAAAACATGAAATTCTAACCTATCTTAACGATAGAATACACCATGTGTATTTTTCAATAAATTGCCTGTCCAGATATTAATACATACACCATGCAAAAAAATTAAGTTCTCCAAACTTACCAAATTATATAAATTGCGTCTAATCTGCTGTATAACTCCAGGAAATGAGGGTTTTAGCAGTTCCTGATAGCTTGCAGGCCACGTGCTATAGCTGTGATCTTGTTCTATGTTATTAACCCACTAAAAGAAAAAGGCATCAATTTAAAAAACACACATTAAACTTTGAGTAAAATATGTATGCATAAATAAAATATTTTTAAACACATGGAAAGAGTAAAATGTTTTATCTTCTTTTTGAAATAGTAACAGAAAAGAGCTTCTAAAATTAATAGTGTTTTTCTTTCAATACAAGTGTTTGTGGTTTTTATTTGCAGTACATAAGAAAACTAATAATGGATGGAAAAGCAAAAAAGACCATTTATACCCTGTATTAGGATGTGAATAAAACCATTCTTTCAAGTGTGGAACTACTTTCACAATACGAAGGTCATAACAACATATCACACAAATATGAGTGTAACACAGCATAAACACCTTGCAAGACCAATACAGTATTTATCTATAACCCACAGCAGCACTTTAGAGAACTAATTAATATATGCCCAATTTGTTCTTCTACTGTTTTCTGTGCAAGCCTGTCTATACTTGTCAAACAAATAGTTTGACGTAGTGAAATATGTTTCTTTCAGGTGAAGAAAATTAGTATTTTAATGCCTTTTCTACTGGCATATAACCTTTGTAATGAAAACTGTAAAAATGTTGAGGAAGGGAAAAAAGCAGAGCCATTGGACAATTAGAAACAAAATACTTGAGTTGTCCACAATTCACTTATGATACTTGTAAAGTACATTGAGCAGTCTTGCATAATACAAAGATATTACGTAGCTAGACTAATTACTGTAAAGTCAAATTCTATAGTTATGAGTGTGCAACTACTCTTAGATACATTCCTCTTTTCTTTTAAACATCTTACATCTTAAAATTTTAATAAAGTACAAGCTAGAGAAAATTACACCTAAAATATATTGAAGAGCTATCATCCTGCAAAATATTTTAAACTGCTTATCGATATATGGTCTTATGCCTAGTATTTCAATTACACTACCAAAAAAGATAGATTGTCTCACACATAGCATTATCAAGTATGCAATATTTAAATAAATGTTTAATTACTTACTATTATTGAAGAGTGACGAATATCTAGTGCATAACTGTTATCTGTAGGATGTATATGCAACCTCATAAATTTACTCAGGATCTCCTCTTTGATTCCAAGTTCATGAAGGCCATGCATCACTTTTCCTTCCAGTTTAAGGGTCTCTAAAATACTTTTTCAGGAAGACAAAATGCATAATGTCTACACAGAACTCTTGTTATGACATAAAAAGAAAAAATGTTTCAAAGACATGAGGATTATTTTTAGTATTAAAAATAATTTTTATATTCTCCTGCAGTCAAATGTTTAAAACAAAATCAATTAACAACACTATATGTCTCCAACTTATTTCAAAACAGTATTGTAACTGATTATACAACTCTTTTGTTCATGCACATTTATTTTATATGAAGGAATTTCATCCATCTTTAGTAAGGCGTGGCAGGACAGCAGAATGGAAGGTTGCTTGCTGCATTGTCCCGACTGAGGCAGAAACCCAAGCATGGGGCACCGTAAGAGGAAGCTTTGCCAGTTTGTAGAGAAGCAGGAAGCAAGTGATGGAGACACAGAGGAACTCTAAGTCTGAATCATGGCAGAACCCTGAAAATGGCACAGAGGAAACACGTAGCTAC
>NW_010521491.1:0-35874 GCF_000687285.1 Phaethon lepturus | reverse complement strand
TTTCCCAGAAGACCCAACAGGACTCTAGAACATTTGTGCAGTCTGAAAATTCAATAAAAGAATGGAAACAAACCTGAAGTACTTACCAGCAGAACACAGCAGGCAAGATTTTAAAAATGCCTTTATTTCTATTTTGCTTCTTTTTGAGTTTTCTCTATTCTGAAAGGTTTCTTCTAAAATATATCAAAATTAAACCTAGTACTAGCATTAAAAAGCACTATTAATACTGCCATTGTTACCAAAAAAGATGCAAGTGACTCCATCTCAAAACTCTGGCTGAGAAAAAAAATTAAGTAAAAACTGTGAATATAAATGCTAAAACCAAGAAAGCTTAAGAACCTCCATAGAGGAGAAAAGATGACATTTTGAGCTAAAGAATAGAAAATAAAAAATTGTAGACTCTGACAAATCATAGGAACATGAAAAAACCCTCAGCCTTAGCATCAATAGATTTGCTGACAGTTTGCAGGCCACCAAAGATTCTGAAGTAATTCTGAAGAAATCATGTCTGTCCTGCTGTTAACAACATACAGAAGAATGCAAGGGAAAATATTTACAGTTTATGACTGCTTGCATAAAAGAGGCAATTCACAGCCAAAGTAATTATACTGTAATTACACAAGCTGGAAAAAGATTTCTTACACCAAAAAGCGTATTAATTCCCCATTAACAGAACTTACTAGAGAAGGTGGCCACACACAGACTCACAAGCATGCCAAAAATAACCCAAGGTGTTGTGTATCTAAATTTAATTCCCACAATTTTTTTGTTATTTTTAAGAAATAGGGATGTGAAAGCACTTAACTTAGTTTTTATAAAGTGCTTTTCCCACCTTTTTATACATACATGTTAGATTCTTTCCGTTTCCGAATTAATTTTACACGGTGAGTCGTAAAATCATAAGCAAATTAGAAAACATATGCCAGGAGAAAATGCTGTTTTCAACTACTTATATAATGTTCATATTCAAAGCAAAACTACTGTAAACCAGTACTCCTTCTACTGGAATCCACTTCCTGGCCCTCAAAATGCCACAGTTGAGATTATCTATCACCATGAGCATAACTCCTTCGGTATTATTAATAATTCTGTAATCTTCAAATAAAATCTATCATCTTACCTAAAAGGATCATGAAAATCCAAGTCAATATGAAGTCCGTTTAGAAATAAACGTGCTTCTCCAGGTTGGATTCCAAGTTTTTCATGAAAATGCTAAAAAGTAAAAAGTACTGCTAATTTATTTAGGTATGTGTCAACACTAACACACATATATAAAACTTTAAATAATTCTGCAAAACAGACACATCAAATCTCTTCCACATAATTTCTTCTTTTATCTGAGTGTTGTTGGTAAAAATATCGACAACATACTTTTATGAGTGCTATTTAACACACTTTTAATGTACAAAAGAAATGAAAATAGCTGCTAATTCCACGCCCCCCCGCCAAATGACCTATAGTGTCCCTACCTGTACAAGGCAGAGCAAGGACACATTCTCGGTGTCTGCCAACAGAAAGTGGAAATAAACACACATACAGAAATATGGCTTGTAAGCTTTTAAAAATTACTCCTATGTTTCCATTCAACAAAGGGAAACCTTATATGTGTCCTTCAGACCTCCACCTGAAACTAGATTTCTCAATAGTTTAACATCTTTCACAATTCCAAAAACCGTGTAGTCGCAATTGTTACAGGGAATTAGGAAAGACAGACTAGAAGCATACAATCTCTTCTAACAAAGGGACCTTGGAAAAAACAGAGATCAGAAAGGAATAGCAGAGCATATCCTTGCTTTGCAAAGACAAAAAAAAATCCACAATCAACGAATGCAAGAGGAAGTAAGTATTTAGGGAGTAAAGTATGTCTTATTTCAGAGAGCTGCAAGGCACCACACTGTTCAATCCATGGTGGCTGTAGCAAAATAACAGGAGCAACAGCAGTAGTTTATTCCAACTCACCCCATGAGGAGCAGTCGGATTTCCAGATCTGTCTTAATTCCCAACAGAGGAATGGAAAGCACGAAAAATATGCAGGAAAAAAGGCAAGCTGAGAAAGCTGTATTTTCTTCCCATTTAGCTCCCACTTGCTGAACAAAATAAGTGTAAACAAAAAGTGCACTTTGAAAAAAATCACACTTAGAGCAAGCAACTCAGGCTGCATATATTACTCCACTTATAAGCCTGTCACTGAACAAATGAGAGAAAAAATAGGAAAACATTGAAAGTGGTATTATTTCTTTAAAGTAGTGTGGTTACTTTCATACAGTTAAACGTAAGTAAACACAAAACTAACTGGGTTGTGGCATTACAAGTGCAATGCCACATAAATGAGACAACAGTTTACTTGAAGTTCCTTGTAATCCAACATATGTGCATATTACTCCTCATTCACTGAAAAGGTACTATATTCTTTCATATACATGAACAGTTTCACAATCCAAGGCAGAATGGAAATATGTAATGACACCTAATACAACTGTACGAAAGGCAGGGCTCTCCACGAAGGACAAATGCAGCTGTGGTAAGCCGGAGCCTAACACGGAAACAATTTTTATGAAAGTCCAAAACCTCTCCTTGACCTTGAAAAACAGCTTTTGAAATTTGTAAATTTAATTTATTCTAATGGTGTAACCTGAACTTTGTAGTGCTTTCATTGGTTTTTTTGTATGTAGATTTACAAAAGAGTAATAGAATTACTTATGCTCGTTATAAAGTATCTAAATACATATATTGAAACTCAGATATAATGTGACAAATACTGTGGATTTGGGAGGGACTGCATCCCGCTAATGCTAAGAAATAACCAGAAAAACTTTTTTGACAAATTTAGTTAGTTATTATCTTTCATGAAAATTTTAGTAGGCACCTAAAAAATGGATATTAGTGGGCTTTCAAAAAAGAGGAGCATAAATGTACGGCATTTTATATGGCATAAATGTATGGCAGAAATGTATGTTTCCTGTGGTCAGATAAGGAAAAAAAGAAAGAAATAGTTTAATTACTTTCCTAATTTATAAAACTCACTTTACTCCCAATCACATACTCATATAAATCATAGAAATTTTTTTGTGTGTGTGTGTCCCAAAACTAGGTACAGAAGAGGACAGAATTCCTATCTATGGTATTCATAGATGCCTGGCAATGGCAAGTGCCCTTGCAGCAGGTGAAATTTCTGATCATTTTACCTACACAGAGTTTGATCCTGAGACACAACCGAAACAGGCAGACAGGACAAAATTAAACAGCCAGGCACACAGGGATGAGACTACTCTGCACCAGGCAGAGAAGCACCCAAAGTCCTAGGTATACCTGGAATTTTTCTGTAGTTAGCAAATCCAACTTGGGTTACAGTTTTAATACCAGCGTTGTGCCACAAAGTACTGTGACTGCAGAAGAATCCCCCTTTATGGCACTGGACTCAAGGAGAAAACAATAAATATAAATGGGATTACAGTCTCAAGAAATCTAACCAGCATCATTCAGGGCTCTTGCACAGATCTTGTGAGATCAGCTAGAACAAGCCCTCTCCTTGAAGCACTGAAATGAGCATTTAGGATAAGAGATCTCTTGCCACTACTGAAAGCTTACTGGTCATTCCTATAAGCCCAGATACTCATGTAAACACAGATACTGAGGAAGACTGCAAGTGGATGATGTAGGTCATAAAAATCCTACTACTAACTAAAATGAACAGAAGAACAATGAAAAAATTATCAGCCACTGGGTATTGAAATAGGCCTCTCAAAGTTTTTCAAACCGTTCAGTAATGCAGTAGGAAAAGAACTGAGCTTAATCAGAGCTGAGACTCGTTCCACAATTTTGATGCTAGGCATTTGATTATTCAGAGGAGCGTCCATTTGCCATAAGAACTTAGATGGAAGGAGTATTTAGGCATCCAAGACTAGAATTTAACACTGACAATACTCATATAGTATTTTCATGCTAAACTGTCAGCAAATTATTGCACTGGAAGTTGTGAGTTGTGTTTAATGAGATTTTATTTTTTCTTTTATCTATAGCAGTTCTTTGTCTATTTCTTAGTTAGATATCAACTCATTACACCTAAATCATCACATGCCTTTCAACTTTTAATACCTTTATTTCCTCTCGTTGCATTTCCTATTCAACTTTCATTATCTTGAGAGGGAATCATCCAGTTACACACAGCATGAGATCCTATCTCTCCTGCTGCTAGATGGATGTACTGCAGTTCAGGAATGCACATGACGATTTATTGTGCTCTAGCAGCAGTGTTCGGGAAGTTTCCCTGCTTTTATTCAACAGATTTTAGCTTTTAGCTGTAGTATGAAGTAGGATGTAGTACGGAATTTAAACTTAGTGTGATAGGTGCCTAAGATCCTCTTGTAGTTAATGTATTTAATACAGTCATGGAATCATAGGAGTGATTCAGCAGACCAACCAGAGAGATATACAGTGTCATTTGTTCCAGATAAGGCACCTTGGACTGGAAAGTGCAGGTGAGGCAGAAGGGAACAGATGTCCCGGCGGACAGATCTGCCAGACCCGTGTGGCTATCTTGGATAGCCTGTGGCAACTCAAATGACATTTAGGTTTAGACCCCGCAACACAACTATTGAGTGACCCAAATAGGTTTTGATATCCATTGACTACATCTTCATTGTCATAACCGGAGTTTAGATATCATATCGATGTGCCTATATGCAGACATCTTCATTTCAAACCAAATCTTAGTTACTTTTCCTAATCCTTATATTTAGTAATAACAGCCATTTTAACTCCTGATATACCTTTACTTTTTTTTTTTTTTTTTCATTTTGGGGTAAAGGAGCAGTTTTTGATTAAGTTTTGATTATTTTTTATTTTTGTGTTATCGGAGCTGCACTTTGAGAAAGACGTTGTAAAGACTTCATCAAGAAACAAGGAAAGTCCTGATACCAACGCTCGTACTCTGGAGAAACTATGATCATCAGGCCTTTTGCTTTATCCTGACTATAACCCTAACAACAAAGAGCTACAGGAAAATGCATATCTTGTCTGTTTACAGCTAGCAATAAAGCAGGGTGATGATACTGATTTGCTCCCTTGAGCAAAAATTATGGGACTTCCCATTAGTGCAAGAAACAGCAGGCCTGCATAACGTTGAGCCCACCCTGAGAGCTCTGTGAAAACCCAAGAATCAAACATGCGCCCTGCACACAAGAAAGCTGAAGGGCTCAAGAATGTGAACTGCTGGGATATGTGAAACGTATTCTCAAACACACCAGTACCACACGCAATCACCTATGAACAATAAAAGCCCTATACAATTGTTTGCATAGCTGTTTACAAGGACGTAACACTTGAGCCTGTAACTATTTGGGCAGGAGATACTCAAGACTGTCAAGACTGGAAAGCCTTACATTAGCTTTGCACGGTGGAGAGCTCTAACACATTTATGTGAAATTTTTGCTACAATGGAGATGACAAGCTCTTTATGAGAAGGCTGCATCAGTGCAACGGGGACATTGCTCACTTTCACTCTTCTGGAAGGTGGAAGAAACTGTAAAGGCATTCCACTGGAGGTACTAGTCTTGGCAAGGCATGAGGAAAAGGCCTGAATGGATACAAAGCAAAATGATGCATGGAAGTGTTGCAAAAGTACCAGAGTGCCGTAAGAAAGAAATAACTCCCTTTCACTACGGTGGTTGGTCAGTCTTAACACCATATGAAAATATATGTTCTGAAGATCAAGATTAAGGACAGTACTGCGGATGTTATTTCATATAATAAACGTTAGCCACCAGTCCTAAAGGCATGGTGGCTAACGTTTAATTTTAACACTCAAGTTGAATGAAAAAATTCAAACCCTGAATGGAGACAGAAAATATAACAGATGTCATGAACTTGACAAACCCAAAGCGTCATCTGAGGATACATCTCGAGTCAGTCAAAATCACACGAACAATGACTCCTCATGTGATACAGAGCACAAAAGATGCCGTGCATCAAGGATGAAAATAAAACCACCGTCTACCATAGACGATGTTCAAAATACCTTGCAGAATAGTTGCATGCGTGATTCTGAGAGTGGAAAGCTAAAAGTGAGCATGTGCCGACTGTAATATAAGCATCAGGCCTACATTCAAGAGCAAAGCTCTAGAAAAATTAACTGATAACCTATTTTGCTTTCACAGCACACAATTTATGGCTGAACACAACGGTCTGTAAAAATTGTTTGTCCTTGCCTAATTCTGTAAAATCAAAAGAAGGAAGGGAAAAAGTACCACAAACAGCAGAAAGTGAAAAATTTGAAGTATTGAAAAAGTATTTGAAAAATTTGAGTATTTCAATGTTATTTATTTAGTAAAGTTGTTTAGAACAAATAGCTCTTTTTCTCTGATAGAAACCATGTGAAAGTTGCTACACTAGTAAAAATTTCCAGTAATGTGATAGTAACTCAAATGGCCACTTGAAGAAATAAAAACAAACCTTCTGATTTTCTTCTATTTCAATTCGCATTTTCTTGTCTACAGCCACTCTAGTCAGTGATCTGTAAAAATAAAATATTGGTATCACTCAACCACTGTTTTTTTTTTAAATGCATTAAATAATGTGAAATATGTATTTTAATACCATATCTGATGCAGTGTAATTGAAGAATGCTGTAATTAAGACTTAAAGAGTAATGCAGTACATAAATATTTTATTTTCAAAACAAATGTTTTGTTCTGTGTTACTCTAATAAACCCAGGTTTCAAATTTATGCTAGGTTTTGGTGAAGTAATATTATCAGCATAATTTTACCACTCTCAATCTTTCCTCTTGTTTTTTCAGGAAAGTAGCATGTGTATTACAGAAAAGTTGCTTGATCATCTAAATTATTACCTAAATAAATGCCATATTTGTATATTTTAAGTTAATGGTACTAACTGCATGCTACTTGACCTTACAGCACAGGTGGCCATGGATACAACTCGATGTTTTGGCCAAAGGCAAGGAAAATATGCAAAGAATGACCATTTTAAAATTAGTTGAGATTAGAAAAGAGATTTATAGATTGAGATCTTTGAAAATGTTAAGTATTCACAGGCAATAAAAATTTTGGTTTCCTTAGTCATTCTACTTTTAGAAGATAATCCATTGATTTGTCTTTTTTACCTTTCAAGAACATTGTGGAAGACTGTTTTAACTTTCTCTGCCACAATGTATTGTATGTGAGGTTTGTAATTACTAGGCTATCATAAAATACTCACAGAGCAAAATTAATCTCTCCATGTTTTAAGAAACCCTAAACCATATTAACCTAAATCTGATTCTCCTAATAAATGTCAAAATACTCCAGTTGCCTCTGTAAACATTTAGCAAATCTGTATGGGGCTTTAAGAAAAACTGGAGTCATCTTAAACCTGGAATTTAACTAAACAGGTTGAGCATGATCCTACTAAGCCAACTTCAATACTTATGGATAATAATGCAGTTATTTAATAATATAAATCCCCATCTCCCCCCAAAAAGAAACTGATTCAGAATAGACCTTGCTAGTAAACTCCACATTTTTCACAGTATGTCAGAAATAAGACATATAATCAGTTTACTTTAAACAAATATTCAAGCTTTCCAGACAATCAAAGAGACTACTTGTTAAGTGCAAACAGTAAGATTTCCAAGCTTTGTTTATAAATATTATACAATTCATCACCGCTAAATACCCTTTTCCCATTCATCCCCTCTAAATATTCCGGCAGATTATTTTTGTCGCTCTGAACCCCTTCTGGACCACGTGATGAAAGGGCAATAGAGGATCAAGGAGGAGCTGTATTTATACCAACCCATACTCGGTGGGCTTTCCTTGGCTCAAAATGAGAAAGGCGTAACTCAAACTGTGAGGTCAAAGAGAGCACTAAAACACGGTCAACGTGGTTCAAATATATTATTATCAGTAGTCATTGGAGGACAAGCTAATAACATGCTTATTATTGTGCAACTAATCTAAACTCTTTCTCATGAAGCCTTCATAATCATACTGCTAGGTACTCTCTATGCACATAAAGAATGTAGTGAGTGTATTCAATACTGAGTAAATATATATTTTACTGTACTACTTTCTGCGTTCACTTTTTTTGAAATAAAACTTGTAGACTAGAAAGCAAGAAACTATAAACATTTCTGTTGAAATGTTGAAAAAGAAACATTGCTGATTAAGATTTTTTAAAAATATTGAAAGAAACTGTAAGTAAAAAGGAAAGAATACCTGAAGCCAAATTTAAATTTTGAGAAATGGAGGAGAAGGATTAGGAAAAAACACTATCAAGTCAGAAGTCTCAAAAGCTGACTATATAGGACACTGCTTTAAGGGACCTCCTTAGCAACAGACACAATTCAGGAACACTACAGAACTCTTCTCATTAAAAGAACATCTGTAATTGATGCAAATTATTACTGAGAATTTACTTAACCAATGAGCAAACTAGCTACTTAACAGAACGACACCATAGCAAGGTGGAAATTTAATGTGTGGCAGTACTACCACAACTATTATTTTGACTTCAGAGCAGTAGTTTTAGAGAGCCCTGAACTAAAAAATACTTTAGGGGGAAAAAACCTCCGATTTTTATCTTGCTAAACTCAACTTAAATAGTAGTAGGGCCTGCAACTCTCAGAGTCAATGTTTCATTCTGCATACACAGGTGATAAAAACTGCACAGATAAAAAAGAATAACCTAAATCTTTCCAAATAGCTTAGAGTAGTAAGGCAGAAATGTAAAAAATGAATGTAAAAATAATAAAAAGGCAGAAAAAAAAGAAGACAAAGCTGGCCAACATTAGCAAGGAAGTAAAATACTTATCAGCAAAAGGTAAGCTTTACTGTTAGCTATTTTAAAAATAAGAGAACAATACATAAAAGACTCATTACGTAGTGCCTTGTCTATGCACGGCATTTGATGATGCAGGATTTTAGCAAGATTTTAAGGAGAAAATGTGATGGCCGATCCTTGAGAAGGACGCCCTAGGAATTTGAGGTAACAATTGTAAAAGTACCTGTGAAAGATGTCTGTTCATTTTGGGTTCAGTCATTTGTTCAATTTGTTCACAGCTTCACAAAGTTTTATGCATGTTTTTCTAAATATGAAGTGCTAAGGACTCAAAGAGAAACACTTTACTGTCTGAATCTGGAAGTAGATGGATACTAGTTATCGTTCTACATGATGTAGGAATGTGCTTGTATGACCTTAAGGTTGTAATATCTTCTATCATATAATCTCATGCACCTTTATTCTTACGTGGAAGAACATGTAGCTATGTAGTACTGCATATCAAGTGAAAAAAGGAAGCTTTTCACATGTTCATAATGTTAATATTCATGAACTATAAGTGAATAGCAAGAAACAGAGTATTATAATTCTTATTATTGCATTCTTAAACAACAGATAATTATGACACATATACAACAAAACAGAGATGAAAAATACCCTGTAAAATCAATGATCAAAATGTCGCCATGACATATATCAGTTGTTACACTGTCTACATCTGACGACATTTTGTAAAATCTACCTCAGACTAACCTTTTCAAATGGAAAATGCAGGTTATAAACTAGAAAGTGGAAGAAACTTCCAGAGGAATGGTATATTCATTTTTAATGGTCTAAGGAACCCCTTCATTTTTAAGGAATATATAATATTTGGTTTTTATTTTCATAACTACAGTTCTAACATTTTTATACAGCCTTTTCTAACCAAAATTTGCATAATTAAAAAATGGTTGTTTTCATATGTAAATTGTGTGAAATTTAAACAATTTTAAAATACTACTATCATAATGATCAGTTATGTATCTAAAGTGATTAATTAATATCTTTTACTTTCCTGTTTATTCTAGGGTGGTTTTTTTCCAAACCAGTATTTTTAACTCAGCAGGTTAAGTATGATTAGATTATTAAGGAAATATATTTTGTGCACTGTTTTTACACAATGCCCCTTTGATTTAGGTTTGTTGTCAATGTATACCTACTAACTTTAAAAATTTGTAATCTCTCATGTTAAAAACAACATGCTAGATTAGCATAGCAGAATAAATCATACAGGACAGGAACTGCAATTCCCCTTTTAATAACTCCAAAGTCTTCTTATACGTTTACCCATAAAAATAAAATGTTTGAAGAATAGGTAAGTTGTGCTCTAGTACCACAAATACACGGCCGGGAGTCAGAGTGGGATGTAACTAATGACTTTTTAAATCAATGACTTAAATGTCACCTAGCATACTTCAACATTTTCCTGTCCTTTAAAGAACAGAACTGGTCTTGCAGTTCAACATTATGTATGTTTCCACCGTCTTCTAATGGAGAGCTGCATTTTCTGATTGCTAATCTAAGTGTAAACTTGTACCTTACTATTTCATAATTATGTTTCAGGCATTTAAAAAGTTACTTTTCTTCCTTGAAAGAAGATGTTACAAAGGTATTTTTTCAATTACAGTGTAGATTTGCTCTAACAGCAAATCAGAGATGACAATAAAACACTGTGATAATTAAGCAAGAGTTGTAAAACGTGAAAGCACACTGAGTTAAGAATCCTGTTCAGCATCATACTTAATTCAGTAATTCAAGCAAATATTGCTGATAGGATTACATGAAGAACATATTAAATATAAAGAAAAGCATTTCTCAATTACAATACAGTTGGCTTACTGGAAGAGCAAGTTTTAATATCAGCACAGATGAAAATGTTATTCATTTATTTAATATTTATCTTGATCTTATATTAAGTAACGTGTTATGAGAGACAGATGTCCCCCAGTAAGAACACTAACATACAGTAGCCTGGGCCCAATCTTGTCAGCAATGTTTTGCTTAGAACTAATGTGGGTGGATCCCCTACAAAATTTATTAATAGAATTTTGCCTCTTCCTACTGTGAGTAGATCTGCTATTAATTCAACAGAATTTTCCACCTGGGAAAATATCATTCCAGTAAAAGCTGGGAGGAGTAGGTATTCAACCATAAGTGCCTGAAGGATTAGAACGCCTTCACGGCATCTCCTGCATCAGACAGGAAACATTTAAGAGACCAATCAAGAGCTCTCCCAGGAGTTATTTTCTACTCAATGAAATTGCCTGGAATCCATCTAGCAAGCTGTAAAACATGAATATTTGACTGCAGGATTTGTATATAAATCTGTATTACTGTCATTAAATTCAAATGCAAACATAAAAACAGTATTTGAAAAACAAGTTTAAGTATCATACCTGGCTCTTATTGGGAAGTTCTGAGCTATGTCTTTCATTACCTTTAAGGCATCATAAACAGGAGTAGACATAATTCGAGCAGCTGCTTGAAAACTAAGATCTGGGGAGAAAAAAAAATGAAATCACTGAAAATATCACTCTCAATACTGCCTACAATCAGAAAACTGTTCCATATACACACTCTCACTATTAACATTTTTTATGTTTCAATTATACATCGTAAAAGATCATGAAGTAACATTATCAAGGTTGAAAAGACAGGCATTTAAAAGTTGGAAATACCAAATTCAGGCATTCCTACTGAAATTTTCCTACAGAAAAATTAATTTCCTACAGAATTCTGCTCAGCCATCTTGAGCATACACATTGTACATGCAAGTTCTACGTTTACAAAAACACTGAAAAAACCAGACAATTAATCATGTCGTATTATGCCAGTATCACAAGGGTATCATGCTCAAACCTAGATACACACCAACCCACAATCACCCATAATTGCAGTAAAGAATAAGATCTTTCCAGCTCCAGGACTTCACAAGATTTTCAGAGAACAGATATATTAAATGTAGAAGGCTGCATTGAGCATGTGAGGTGTACAATTTTCAAGAGTAGCAGCAATTTCGCAGGAAGAGAAAATGGAGACTCATGAAAGAAAGGCCAAATTTCAGTTCTCCTAAGTGTCTAGCACAACCTTTAAAGGGATCTAATTTTTCCCTCTATGCTTTTTCTCAAAATGAAGTAAATTCTCATATATCAGGACAGTTTATAATTCATTTGCCTATCCACTGGAAGAACAATGATGGAATTCAGTTAGCCTTCTCTGGTGCCTAACTTGGGCATGACAAATCTTGGCACATGAGACTGGGAAAAATCTAATTTTGGTATCAACAGGGTAAGGCAGTGATAGAGTAGGTGCTTCCACATACTTTGGATACAGTCTGCCTAACTACCTCAGGGCAATGATGCTTTTTCCTCACAATCTGCTAGTTAAGACATTTGACTGAAGGCCTCAGGTTATTCAGTTTCAGGAAAGCTGATGCCACGTATAGTAAAAAGTGCTGTGCAGAAAGTCATAGAGGATGCTGCCTAGTAGAATATTTCACCATCTTTTTGAACCAATTAGGTTAAAAAAAAAGGCTGAAGAAAAGTGAATAGCACATGTTCCTAGTTTAGCCTGATAAGGTACACTTTGGGTGCAAAAAAAGATGAGTCTGAGGTGGAATGTTAACTTGGTATTTCTTAATACTTTAAACAAAAAGTATAAATAAATAGATCACTGTTTTCAAAAAGAACATTTCAGATCCCTTTCAACAGTCAAATAAGCTGTGATCAGGTGAAGCAATACCCAATTGCTGCTGTTGACTACAGATAGTTGATGCCTTACCTGCTGTGCACTTAGGACGCACACTTAAAATGCTTCATAAATCGTTGATAATTTCCATTTTATGCTGAACAGCTACAGTATGAATATTCAAATCTCACTGAGGCAAACTGACATATCTTTTTATCTTCTTGGTTATCTCTAGTCAGGGACTGTCACTTACAGACCTCCCCTTGTGGCACCCTAACACAGCTGAGAAAGCAGTGTAGGGCACCTTGGGGAACAGATGATCCTAAGCAGATCTCAAAGTATGCTTTGAAAGCTAAAGAAGTACTAGAGATCAAGAGGCTGTTCACACAGATAAAAAGAGTTATTAAAGGGAATACCACATTGGTACTCTGTGCATCATTTTTCACTATGAATAGTAAACCTAATCACTTATCTAAAACATAAAGGCTCTTGAAAGACAACTCTTGCATGGTGGTTAGGGTCATTTATAAATAGAAGTATGCCCTATTGCTGAAGGAGTTTTGGTTAAATTTAGTTAGATTTTTACTTGGAAGCTAATTAAAGAAAATCAAATAGTAGCTGAGCCGTTAACTCAGCCACTATAATTAGTCATTAAGAGCAAACTAGAGAAAGCACCCATTCATGTCAGGAGTAGGAGTATCAAAACAACTGCACCATACAAAGAGGGGGCTGAAGACCCCCTGTCTGAAAAAGCCCTGAATGTACTTACCACAAGCCAGTACCAGCCTTCCTGGCGCTGAACAAACAGCATCCCAATGCTTAACTGCTTTCAACACTGTATGAACTGGTTGCTTGGGGAGCAGCAGCAATTTCATTTTTTATTTATATAGACATGACACTGCAGAAAAGACCACCACTAAACAGAGACCTTGTACTGGCTTTTGAAGGTAGACACTAAAGCGTGGTTGCTTCTGCTTGAACATCAACAGAGTGGTATTCAATCACGTAAAAAAAAAAAAATTAAATAGACAAAAAGAGAATTTTCTTTTTATTTGCACAGTAGATTTCTCAGGAGAATAAAAATGCAATGTTTTCCAATTTTTTTTAAATTTTGGACTGAGATCAATCCTGCAGCTGAAGGGGAGTTCATTGTTACAAGACTGCAGGTGAAATACAGTTATCTCAAATAGCTAGATTGAGACTGGGTACTGCTAGCAAGCTCCATAACAGTTAGGGTCCCAAAAAGAAACTGAAGTTCAGATGATTGTTCATTCTCCTTCACTGCACTAGTACAAAGGCAAATCAGTTTTGGTGAGGTTGCCCTCTAAAACTGAAGAATGTAACAGGCAAAATTAAGTTGCCTAAAACTTAAGTGTTATAACATTTTAGGGACCTATTTTAGAGAGATTTATAATTCCATTCAAGCTACAGAATGTCCTGCAGGTCATCACCACAAAAGCTGTATAGAAATCAGCTTCTACATATTTGTTCTCCTTTTCCACAGGAAAGCTTTTAAAAGCATGTTCTTCCATTTGACATTATATTAAAAAAAAGTATCACTGTGAACTCCAATACACTGATAAAAGTTAGAATTTATAAATTAAAGAAAACAAACTGTCTTAACCTGTATTTCATCCTGACTCAATAGTCATGTCAAAATGATATTTTTTGCCTGACCTCTCAACAAAAATCTGAAATTGAATTTAAAGTCTGAGATAACATATCAGGCAGAAAACCAGGCAATAAAATTTCTCTCTTTAAAATCAGTAAAGCTAGTTATGACTCTTCCTCTCATAAAATTACTTCAATGCTCCTTTAATTTTTAGCATATAATACTAGGGCAAGATACCGACATAGTCTTTTTAAATACTTGATATAATACTGCCTTTTTATGAAACCATATACATCTTTTTAAACGAAGATTTTTTCGTAATGTTGATACATCAACATAACAAAGGAAAATTAGAGAGAGTACTGTGTTAATTCAGACAAATGCAATACATACCCTGTAGCTCCCAAACTTTCAGCGGTTCCATGTTGTTAGTAGTTTCAATTAGATGTTTTTTAAACTCTTTCAGATTATTTTTTAGATCAGGATGCATCTGTCTACAATGAAACATTTTTTTAAAAAAAGGCAAAATCAATGACATCCATCAATGTCTGCTTTTATCCACAGCATTGCTCACAACTAATACTGTATCTTTAGGGTAACAAGCAAGAATTAAAATTTCAATTAATTCTTAAAACAAAAATGAGGATTTGGGGTGAGAAGAGGTGATTTCTGAGGACTAAAAGCCAGCTAATTACAAGAAGGAGTTCAACTGATTTGTAATGATCTATCTCAAACTCTGTTTTGATGGAATAAATGAACTCAAAGATTAAACAGTATTAATACACAATACAAGCAATTGTATAGTTTACTATAGCATAATGTACACCTAACCGTATACTAACTGTACTACAGATTAACTGTAACTGTACACAGAGTTTGTTGTATTACCTACAAAAGATATAGGCAAGACAATGTTGAGAACATCTTTTATGAATTAATAACACTGACAAAATCAAGCTACTGAGCACATAAATCACTAGTCAGACCTGAAGAAGAGCATGGTGCCCAAAAGCTTATCTGTTTTTTTGGAAAACATAATTAGGCAACAAAGTTTTGAGGGCAAAGACGTCAGCTTGCTACAAGACACCCTCGAACATCAAACAATCTCTGTTAGATTTCTAAAGATTCTTCTACTAGAAATATTGAACAAGAAGCAAAAAGTAGGTAAAAAACCAGACATCTAAAGCATTAAGACTTTAACTTCCGTAATATTTCACATTTTATGTTAGATATTAAGAAGTTTCACAAGGAATCCACCCTCCTCAATTTTAGCTGTTGGATGATATTAACCATTGTTCTTTACAGAAAAAAGAAAATATCACTGATGAAGACTGTTATTCTAGAATTAAAATATAGTCCAGATTCCTCAGAGAAAGTATACTTAACTGAAAAGGGAAGCAAAGACAGAAAATTCCTTTTTTTCTTACTGGTAACATAGGCAAACATAGTTCATACGCTTAGAAATGCCTCTATGAAGTGGCAAACTCTTAACTAGTTTTGAGCTCTTTAATTACTGCTTTTACTGCTGCCTTTGCAAATTTACCTTGATGATATATTTTGTTTTCTGTTCAGACCTTCACTTCTGTGAATGAAAGACAACTGACAAATAAGACCTAGCCACAAGCCACAACCAAGATCTGTCATTGATGCTTGGTCCCTCATTTCTCTTGTTCACTTATGCTATGGTCAATGTAGGCACAAAATCAAACACACATAAAGCCAACTGAAAAAAGCTACCTTTCTCTGAATATGTATCATGATATGGATTGAATTATGTTAATTTGCACAATCAAATCATTATATTTGAAAGATTTTATGTCTTCTGCTTACATTCATAACTATTTCACAGCTGAGAAAAGTATAACCTTTGACATGGCTATAACTGAGGGACAATTTACAGACTACTGAAACATGTCTCATTTCCAATATGAAAAGGAGAAGAAAAAAATACGAGCCTAGAAACAATGTCAAAAAGTTTGAGTAGTTACCTGACAGCTTCACAAATTAGTCACAGTGCAACATCAAGCACCTAAGTATAGCTAAACCTAGCACAATCCAAGAAGAAAAAAAGCTCAGATAAAGATATGACATAAGCATTTGATATTACTTGCTGTGGAAGGTCTCTAATACATAGGGGAAACAACAAGAAAGCCTGCAGATGTGGGTGCACTTCTATCTCAATATGTTTACTTTAAAAAAGCTAGAAAGGGGATGGGCTCTCAAGACTTCAGACAGCATTAGCAGCTCTGAACTCTGAGAAGATTTACAGCTTGGTGACAATATCTACAAACACTTTTTACTTTAAATAATAATAGAGAGAATGACACTAGAGAAGACCCACACTCTTGAGTTTCTTGTTAAAAAAACCCCTGGATTTATGATTCACTGCATGGAACTGTTACAGGAAAAGGGAAGCATTTCTGATGACTGCCACCACAAAATGAATCCATCACTGGAGGACTGGAAGGAGCCCTCGATAGGGTAGCATACAATTTCATCTAACAGATTGTAACTTGGAGCTAAAAGAGTTCCTGCTAGAACAGAACACAAACTCACAAGCTCCAAAACAAGAAGACATCTATAATAAGCATATCTTCCAAGAAATACTACTCCTTAACTCTAAGAAATGAATGACTATCCATCTTAAAAACACCTTATGTAGCTACAACACATGGGTTTGGATTTGTTATGCTACCTCTTGCATTTTGAAAACTACCATTTTGATTATCTGAAAACAGAAGTAGCAGCAACAATTTACTGTAGATACAAACATGAAAACATGGTGTTCTAAGATTTTGTGACTGTTGCCCAGAGGGATATTTTTTTACTTTAAAAACAGTTTACTGTATACATTCTAAGAGAATTAGAAAACTAAAAGCAATAAATTGAAATTGAGAGAATAAACAACTGTTGCATCTTTAGGTTAACAAGACATACACAAAAAAGTTAATCAGAATTTTCACCAGTGGCAAATAATTTCCAACATAAATCTCACTTCCTTCACTTCAAATCTATATTTTTTTAAAAATTTTTGGTACAGGTTCCAGAAGTTTAATTATAACTTATATCAACGCACCTTAATTTGCCAAAGAGAAATCCCTGGACATCATTTTCTTCCTCCTCATCTTCCTCTTCTTTTGTCTCATTTGCTCCTGAACACATACCACATGTAGACAATATAAATCAAGAACGTTACTAATGTATTAAGTTCTTATGAATAATAAAACAGTTAACACAAGCATAAAATCAGAAAGTTGTCATTCACAGATGTAATTTCAATTAGATTTATACTTATGCATTCATATTTTGTCATCAGAATGAATCACTTTACAGAACTTAGCAACATTCAAATTTATTTTTAAATATAATTGATCCAATGGTTACATTTTTTATGTAAATTAAATTGATATGGTTAAATAGTTCATGTCCCAAAATAGCCATTTCTCAGTTTGATTAAGTGGTGAGGTATAACTCCTATCAGCCAACTATTACCAAATTTATGCTTGAAAAGTATGATGACTTTAAAGTGCTTGAATCTCCAGCTAGCATTTGGTGCAAGTCAGAGATCAGATTCTTTCCCTTAAAAAAAATTAAACTATTTTTGACATGACTCAAAGGCTAGTAAACCTTAGTCTTACCAAAGAGAGTTAACTAACTTTCATAATAACTTGTAAATGTCCACACAAAGTAATTTCTCTGTGTCAGAATGCTATAGCTACCACTTTCTGTGGCAAATGTCTCATTTCAACATGTAGTAACATACACTGGTGCCAAATTTTATGATACAGCACATCTTTCCTACAGAAGATTGTGAAAGTATTTCCACATAAATCCAGAAAAAAACCCTCACCCCTGAAACACTAATGTGATACTGTAGTAATTAGCATATTACAGATGCCAACAAGCATAAAGTAATTGAAGAACAAAAGTTAAACAATCTTATACTTATTGAAAGGAAGACGAATGGGTTATGTTTTGAAGAGCCACAGAAAACAACAAATTGGAGGTTAGGTAATGAACTATATCCTGAGCACAGCTGTTTAAAAATGCTCACATATATTTTAATGTCTTAGTTCCTAATGCCTGAAACTTCCTTCTGTAAAAAGAAACTACGTATAACCTTCAAATCATTACTAACTTTATAACTGAAGATTATAACTTATTTCAATAGTATCTCAAATCAGATGCCATAAATAAAAAAAACGACATACCTTTAACCTGTGTGTCATCTACTGCTTTATATTCTGTGCTCTTTATTGCAAGTTCTACACCATACCCAGATAAATACATTTTTCTGGAACTTGGTTTCTGTTTGATGATATTATTTTAACAGAACAAAAAGTATAACTTAAAAAACTGTATTTGTAGGTGATTAACAATATCTAATACTGTAACTTTAAAATGTTATGACAGTCATAACTTAAATTCATCTTTCACTTTGTGATTTAAAGTACAAAATGCTACACCAAACAAATTACAAGAGTCATGTAAGGCATAGTGACAGTCCCTTGAGAAGGTGTGTAACAGAAAGTAAGGACTTCCTTTACCTCCTGCAGACCACAGAAAGGCTGTGTTGAAATCTTAGTCCCTTCACATAACATTAGAAGCAGGATTAGAACAGGCAGAGCTGGTAGCACCCTGTACAGTTATTGATGCCTTACAATTCACATTATAAACATTTACTCATTTCTTTGTAATTTTGACAGCCTTTCAGCATGTTAGGAGGAAATTCTCTATTTCTGCATCAGACTGATTCTTTAAAAAAGTTTTTACAAAAGAGTTAATCACTTTCTGCAGGGAGAATTAAGAAAATGTATTAAAGTACCACTGCTAAAAACAGGTTCCCACTTTTGAAAACAAACAACAAGTATTCCTAACTTTGGAGCAGAAGTTTGACATTCAATAGTCTAATTACTCGGAGCATACTTATTTCTGAAAATTTGCCCTAGTTTGCCCAAAATGTATGAAAATCCCCTTTCCAAAATGCAATTTGCACATACACAGCAGCAATTTCTTGAAAGCCTTTCAGTTTTAGCTTGCAATTTCTAAGAATCATTCTGTTTTGAGAATCCTCCAGCCCACAACAGAAAACCCAGCAGGGCTGGGGTTTTTCTCTGTTGGTCTTCTAAGCAAATCTCAATGCAGAGAGAACAGCACTCTATGAGCAGTCTCGGTGATACTGGCAAAAAAAGATGAGAGCATAAAGACTGTACCTCTTCTGCTCTCAATGCTCCCTCTTCTGGCATTTAATGTAAAAAAGGAGGGAGAATCCGTCTCAGTAGGAACAAAAGAATAAAAATGGAGGTTGTGAGGAAGGAAGAAAAGGGAAGAGCAGTCTGAAGAGACAAGAAGCACAGGAAGACAACACGCATTTGGGGGGACCATGGTGCATAAAACTGGTCAGAGCAAGGAGACTGTAGGCATTTATTTGAAATAAAAGTGCATAAAAGAACATAAAGTTCAGTAAAAACTACACCCCACACAACTTAGAATTTAAGACTGGTTTCCTCAAATTCTCTATTTCATTACTGTGAGCAAACAACTCAAAGTCATCCGCAAACTATGGATCTCATCTCCCTGAAATGCCTGGTCTGCATATATCACAGCAACCTCTCCATCAGATTATACTTGTATTAGCCACACTATTTAAGAGCTGTACTGTGAATATAAATTATCAAAAACCTTCCAATAACCAAAAGTGGGAACAGTATAGTTCCATGTACTGGTATTTGTGTTGTTTTGTTTCAGGGAGAAAAGTAAGTCAAGAAAAGCATTCAGAAACATGTTTAAAATACCAACACTGTGGACGCAAGTGTCGAAAAACTGGTCAATAATGTTGACTGGAATAACCCATGCTGTTGTACTACAATGAACCTATGAGATTATACTGAGAATATATACAATTATACTTATTTTTCAGCTTGATTTTCTATTCTACTTCCAATTTTTCTAATTTTTGTTACTAATATGTTCAGCCTGCTGCACCAATATTCACTCAAGATCTTCGTACAACATACAAAATCCAGACATATAACCAAAAAAAGAGATATTTCAAGGTCAGTGATGCAAACAGTGCTTGCATGCAGTATTAGATTATATTGTCATGCTTTCCCAGCTTCAAAGTTTGTATTAGGTTAATCACTTCACCTAGAAAAGTTTTAAAATTGGAATATATACTGCACATGATTTAGGCAAATGCAGAAATAAATGTAGAAAATGTGTTTTGTCAAAAAGCAAGCAAAATAAAGACAGGATACTAACAGTTTACTGCATCAATGTTAATTTGAATTGCATACCTGAACATAATGCCGGAGAACATAAACAATTTCTTCCTTTTGTGCTTTCTCAGATAAAATCTTGTGGAATTTGACGAAGTCTTTCGTACCCATTTCTGCATAAAGAACAACCACTGGGCCATCCTCTTTGAGAGCTGGGAATTTGTGATCTCCCTTAAGAAGATATGGCCTAGGTCTGGTTTTAAAAACAAATAACAGTGATACTACGTATTCAGAAAAGAAATTAAAACAGTGTCAGTTTTTCTACTTCATAATTGAAAAAAACTAGTAAGGGCTGATATGCTAAAAGTATACGAGCCATGTCAAAATCATCACAAAATAATCGTGATTGCTCACAAATGAACTCTGAATAAAATATTTTCAAATTAAAGCCTAAGAAACTGAAAAATCATCAACTATAAATAATTTTAATATATTTTATCAAATCACAACACAAAGCAAATGAAAACCATAGCACAGAGATTTTGTGCAACAACCAGTTACAGCTTGAAGCTTTTAATTTAAATGATGCATTACATCTATTAGAGATATACAGAGCAATCAGTGAGTAACAGAGTAGCAGAGAGATATTCAGCAAAGTTTGAGACAGCTGCTAACAGACATGGAAAGTAACTGGGGTTATACTTCTTCAACACCATCCAGCCCTGTTAATTTAGCTAATTTTGCAAATTTTGACTGCCTCCTCATTGAAAGCCATGACTAGAAAAGTTACACTTTCTATACCTACAATGATTTCTTAGATGACTGCAAACATCTTTTGAATAAAACCTGGGAAAGATGGAAAGTAGCAGAGGATATGATTAACTAACAGACTCATGGTGCTAACTGTTGATGAGCACACTTCTTTTTCAAAGTTGCCTTTGCATAGTCACACTTGAAAGACCAGTAAACTCACCCCAAATCTCTCCAAGACAAGTACAGAAACTCTAACCCAACACACACTACAGAAAAGTGTGTAGTAGATGCTCATTGAAAAGCCATACCGGAAAGGTGTGAGCAGAACTCCACATGCGTGGTAGGTATGCAATCAAAGACCACATTTGTAAGGCAGAGACAAAAATGGGGCCTGGTTTGAGAATTAACTTGGGTGCATGCAGCCATGTGTCACAGAAATATCAGACAAGCTTTCCCCCTGTCATCACAGGACACAGCAGACAAAGTAGGTGTCACCAGGGAGTCTGAAACAACTCTTGAATGAGTAAGGTGTGTTCAAGAACAGATCCAGATTTTCCCCAATGAAAGCATACATATGGGATGGGACTTGTGCAACTTCCTTCTCCTATCTAGACAGAGCAAAAAACTGCCACAGTCATTTATAGAGAGCTGAAAACCCACACCAAGGGAGCTTCTCTTTTTTTAACTAGTCACCTAAGTATAGCAGAAGAATGACTCCGCAAAAGGTGGGTACCAAGTGCTGCCATGACTTTCTTGAACACTGACAGTCTCAAAGGAAGCATTTTATACTATAATGAACACGCTTCACTAAAAAATTAAGTGCTGCAGTGAAATAACACTGCATAGGGCTACCATAATGACCTTGGATTGGAGAATTAAAGCATTCAGCCCTTGTAAATCCAATATAAGCCTCTGTTCTCTGTTTCTCTTTGACACTGAATAGTAGTGAGAAGGAATTGATTTGCTCACTCTTAGAGCTGAAAGCTAATTAATTTCCTGCCATAAGAGATTCTCATGAGAAAGCTAGCTGAAAGGGAAGGAACAGCAGTTGGGCAGACAAAAAGATGAAAAAAATACATGGATGTGGAGTTCAGCACTTGGATTCAGTTACTAGGGTAGTACAGACAACTATATACTTGCCTAGATAGTTGCCAAGATGGGGTGCAGAAGGAATGTGATGGACAGATGACAGCAGACATGCATACTGACAAACTTTCTAAGGCACTGATTGTTCTGAGCAAAATGTGACTCACATCAATGCTTCTGTTCTTAGCAGCAATAGCCCCAGAAATCATAGTGTTGTGTTTTGGACAGTTAGCAAGATAAGCAGTCCCAACCATTTAACCACTGAAGATCTTCCTCTGACACATCCAGAACCCCTGAGCAGACCATTGCACCTCCACACAAAGTACTTCCAACTAGAGCCATGCAGTCCATTGCAACATGGCTGAAAATGCAACAGACCAAATCACAGTAGATGCTGCATAAAGGACTAGATGAAGCAAAAGCTTAATTTTGACATGCAGACTTATTTGGGCTCTCCTAAGTCCAAAGTGCCTGAGCCTCCCTAGATCTCAAGATGAGCTGATGTATCTGCACAAAATAATGCTGCAGCCTCTTCTTTCTCTTCCAGTGAGATTGGAAACTATCATTGCTAAAAATAGAACATTTCTAGTGTCCTCATCCAATGTGGGAAACTTTAGGACACAACTGAAAGCCTAGTTTAAGTTGGCCTGGCTTAAGTGGAAGAGTCATGACAGACAGAAGACAGAAAAAGAAAATGAAACACAAAGGAAAACAGCTTGAAATAAAAAAAGAAACAATAAACCAAAAAGATCTCTTTTCATAAAAGCCACAGAGAAAAAGAATGACTGGTTATGGGGAACCAACGGTGAGATGGCACACTGTCCCATGTATCATTTGTTCACCATATAGAAAAGAACGAACAGGAGTACAACCCCATCTATATTACTTATGGTAAACATCTCAGCACAAGTGAAAAGCATCTGCTACCCAGGGTACAACTGGAAATAAATAGTGGAACCAATTACCTGAAGGTAAACATAGTTTTCTCAAAGTCTAGCTCCAGGAACTATAAATATTTGAGTGATGCAACTACTTCTGGGGTGTGGAGAAGGAGAGGAATTTTATCAAGATTTTGTCCCTGCAGCTCTGAAGGTTGTAATGTGACTGGTACACACAAAACTATCCAAAATACAAGAACAATTGAATAGAAACAAATTCAGTTTTGTTGTAAGTTTTTAAAGTTATTGATTTCTGGAAGTCTAAGTCTTTCAATTCTGAATACTTCAGGATTCTATTGTTTATTATTGTGATTTTCCAGAATCGTCTAAATTTGGGGATAGTATCTCCAGAAAGGAAGATGTGCTGAATCCAGTTAACTGCTTTAGAAGAAGAGCATATTCAGACATTGTGATATAATGTTAAGGTCTCATAATGCCTGACTATATGACGAGAAGAATTCAACATAATTTTAAAAGCCAAAATTTAGTACAAATAATTTATGTAAGAAAGACATTTGTTAGGCAGAATGTAATAGTTACAAATGGGACATTGCAAACTAGACAGTGAAGTGTTTTTGCAAAAACCTCGGCTATTCAATAAGTAAAAGACAGGCTGTAAATTTATCAGTGGACTTGGAAAATACCATAAATCACTTGTGTAGAACCCAAAATTGGTTTCAGAAGCAACCATCCCCAAAGAAACAAATTCATAGGTTTTCAGGGTTTTTTTTCCGATTTATATTTGATAGAAAGCAAAATACAAGAAATATGCCCTACTAAATCATCTTTCAGCTTTACATATCTCCATGAAGTGGTTGAGGGTTTGGACACTAATATATATTATTGGTGAACTTGACCATTGCAGGGAAAAAAACCCACAACAATGAAAGATGTTACATACAGGTCTTGAAAAAATACAAATTAATTCTTTTTTTAATGGAGATTAAACATTTTGGTTTCATTATTTTGTTGTTATTATTTTTTATTTTGATAGGGTCTATATTTTACTTCACGGCCCAAATTCATTCTGGACTGATGCTAGTTTCTACATGAATAAGCCTGCAGAAAGTCTTGATAGGAGCAAAGTCTAGCACAAGATGAGGAAAGGTTCTGCCAGCTGAGGTGGATTCCTCTTCCACCCCTGTGCTAAGCCCTTACAATCCAGAAAACCTCAAATGCAGCAGCACTAACTACATAGACAGATCTGTCAGCAGAAATACTGTCTCAGACACATTAAATGGTAAATTTGTATAGAAAGTACACTGTAACTTAAACTTGACTACCCCATACCATACAAAATTATCCATGTGGTTAGCGCAGCAAAGTCCTATGATTTTATTTTAAAACCCTACTTGATGAATTCTCATAACAGTAAGCATTTAAAATATTTCAAAACCAAAAGTAACTCTTTTAAAATAATATATATTTCAGGTGGGTATGTCTTTAAATATCCAGGGATTTATGTGCTTGGCATTATCAAGTAAGTAGAACATAACATTTCAAATACTACAAGTATATATGCAATAATACATTTTCCTCTCTAGTAATCTATTTTTCCTCTTAAACCAGATCATTACATTTACCTCTTAGTAGCCTTCTTCAGCAGCTTTTTTATTTCATTAGTCTTACAGGTGTGTTTCTCATGGATAACCACAAATGCACTGCAGCCTTCTGGTGGAGGTTCATCAGCTGCAATCTAATATTTCAACAATTAACCAGAATGCTTTGATTGCACTTCAACTTAAACTCACATCCCTTTGATTAAAATAACTCAACAGCTGCCATTGAGTTGTGTTTCTAATTAAGCCCATTCAAAATTGGGTACATGTGAAAAAAGTAATGGAAAATATTAGAAGAGTGAGACCTTATAACCTTTGTGAGATGTAGTCTATCAAATGCAGTCATACTCCAGAAAATGCAAGTCCATTTATGTTCCATAAAGACAGGGCTGAGAAATCTCCTCCACAAGCTCAAATCACAGCCTGTACTCCGAGATCTTTTAAATTTTAGTCGCTATCAGCAATCATGTTAATGTAGAAAGATTTGACTGCTAATGAATAAATCACAAATAATTAACATCAATTTTTTGTTCTCTCTCCTTCCCACACCCCCACCTTTTTTTTAAACTCTATTCAACTATTCCCATGTAAAGTGGGAATCATACGACTGTATGTCAATGACTCTGGATTCACAAGCCGAAAGATAAAAATGAAAAGATATGAGTCTGAGATTATGATATTCCTCCAGAGAACACCTGCAAAACCCCCTAACTTTATTACAGCTATTACCTTTCAGAAACATGAATTTCTCACTTTATTTTGAAGGTGGCATTGCTAAAAGGAGGAGGAGCAGTTTTAGGGTAGAGGCACAGTGAATTTATGTTCTCTGACTTTTTCATTAACAAAGCAGGTATTTGACTATTCTATCTTTCAACTTTTCAAATACTAAAATAATGAGAGATGAGAAGTCCACTAAATAACAGATGTAAATTACTTGAAGCTACAGGAAACTTCCAACTTTGGGAATGTCTGAATTACCATAGGATTATTTAAAGCAATGCAAAAAACCACCACAATCTGAGTTTTAAAAATTAACAATTCAAAAAATTCTACCCTGAAAATAATGCTATCCATACAATTAAATATGAATATTTGTTCCTGTCAATATAACCAGCTTATAAAGCGTCACTTTTATAAATGGATCATGTTTGAATCCAAATAATGTCAGCATGTATTTTATTGAACTGTAATAATGAACATTCTTTACTCTGCAGCCAAAATACCACATAAAAACATGTATCAAATATATCAGATAATATAGTCACCTGCTGAAACATCTGAACAGTTGGAGAATATGCTCGTATGGAAAGTGCAAATTTCAATAGATTGATTTGCAAATTGGATAAAAATTGTCCTGCTTTCTTCAAGATTAAATTGTAATAAGAATGCTCTGAATCTGTTGAAGAATAGAGAAAGAGACAAACTTTTAGTGTTTAGCCATAAATGATGTGGCGTATCTACCTGCACTACATAATAGGCAAATATGTTAGTGCTCCTTGGCAGTTCAAAAGTCTTGAATGCCATCCACTGATAATTGTTTCCTTTACTACCAATTCTAAAGGCCTAATGCAATGTAAATACAACAAAAGTGAGCGCGATAGCACTAGTTAACATCTAAATCATTTTCAGCAATATAAAAATGAACTCAAGACAATAATGTCTCTCTGCAGATCCATAAAGTCTTGAATAGAGTTTATTCATTTATTTCTATTTCTCAACCTTATGCTAGCCTTTTAAAGCAAATCTTGAAGGTTACTTACTTTCAACCAGCATTATTTTACAAATTATTTTACAGAATCACGGAATCATTAAGGTTGGAAAAGACCTTTAAGATCATCAAGTCCAACCATCAACCCAACACCACCATGCCCGCTAAACCATGTCCTGACATGCCACGTCTATATGTATTTTGAATACTTCCAGTGATGGTGACTACACCACTTCCACTCTAAGCATGCAACTTTAAATAAAAATCTTCTAAAGGTGGCATTCGTTGGGCTTCTCTCGCATATCCTATTTCTTCCTTAAAGATACTTGATAAGCAAGAGTATGAGAATGGATGCAACATGTGAAGTGGCTTCACCCCTCCCTGCATATCTTGCCTTCTCAAGGCCAAAATTAGGACTGCAAATAAGAAGGAAGGTGGGTGGTGTCTGGGAATGACAGAAGTAGATAACAAACAACATTGGTTGGAAATAATTAACCTTCATTTCTTCTTCTAGAAGCATATGCAAATGTATATTCTCATGCTGTTCTTGGACTGTGAGGCAAAGAAGCCTAATTAGAAAGAGGTTGTAATATTGTTTTATCAAGTTGTGAAAAAGACCTGTATCTGTTTAAGGAATATCACTCATCAAAATTTTATACATGTATACATTGTACTATATGATATTGTTGAACACAAACAAATTAAGAGTCAGAGAACCAAAGCTGTGACGATACCAAGCATTGTACACCATCCCTGTCCCAGAGGTTGATCTTCTACAGGACAGCTGAAACATCCGTAAAGCAGTCCAGAATTGCCAATTTATGCCTCCCCCCCTGCAATCTATAAAGTCAGCATGTATTTTACTTACATAGATAGATATTACCTGGAAACTGCAGTCATTCAAGATCTTTTTCACTGTTTAATTAAAATACTTTCCTGTAAAGGTGAAAATTTGCAGCAAAGGGAAAACGAGTTGCAGGGAGGAACCATTCTAGCTGTCCAGCTTGAATTTTTCTGTGTTCTTAGGTCAAAACCTTATTTTAAAGGTGCTCTTGCTGTGAAAGTGGAATGATCGTCCCAGTAGGAAACCCCTTTAAGGGTCCAAAGTGGCACCAAATTTTTACATAGTGTGAAAATCATCTCACGTGATTTAACCTGCCAGATTTTACGTGCCTCAGCTGCAGTATATCTCAGAAGCACTCATATCAAACAAGTGCAGCAATCAAAATGCCATTCTCTTCACCATGGCCCAGGTTCCAGCACAACATTAGACCACATACAATAGCTCTGCAGGCCATAGTTTTGGAAATATCTATTAATTGCTCCCAGCAGTTCTGTATACCATTTTCATAACTAAGTACTTCATATCCTCTCACTTTCCTCTTTACAACCCCTAACCTTCTTTTGTTATTAAAGCGTCTAGGATCTCCTTTTGGCTTTTTCCTCCTTCTTAAAACTCATTATTTAGAAAGGTTGAGTTTGCTGTAATTCACTAGGAAAAAAAAAAAAAGAACCTAATATTACAAAAGGGTATGATCTGCATTTCCAGAAAGCTGCCTTCCCATAAATTGTGTATGATCATATGATTCAGCTATACAACTACCTGAAAGGGAGTTGTGGCAATGTGGGTGTTGGTCTCTTCTCCCAAGTAACTAGTGATAGAACGAGAGGAAATGACCTCAAGTTGCGCCAGGGCAGGTTTAGATTGGATATTACGAAAAATTTCTTCACCGAGAGGGTGGTCAACCATTGGAACAGGCTGCCCAGGGAGGTGGTGGAGTCACCATCACTGAAAGTATTCAAAAAATGTGTGGACGTGGCACTTTGGGACATGATTTAGTGGGCATGGTGGTGTTGGGTTGACGGTTGGACTTGATGATCTTAAAGGTCTTTTCCAACCTTAATGATTCTGTGATTACTGTCTAACATCAAATTCAATGGATGAAAACCCCATCTCTTCTATGTTTTCTAAATCTACACATAGCCCTGGCAAAACTCAAATGAGATAAATTTGGCTTCACACATTCCAAGCAGTGAATATAAAAAATCTGGAAGTGGCAAATACTTCCAGATTAAAACGTCTTTCCAATAACTATACTTCCAAATTTTCTTCAAATCATCACCACTAAAACAAAAATTCAGTCTGAAATTTCCACCTCTCCACTCAGCCCCAAATAACATCCTATTGAACACAATGACGAGTTATTAAATATACAATTCTAAAGATACAGCCTCAATGAAATATTTTTACCACAAGTCTTTAAATTCTTTGGCTTACAAATTCCAGATGTGTTTTCACTGCTGTATATAAAACAGCTGATATTTTTGCTCTGGAAGATGATTAAGACAATGATGACTTTAATGAGTGAAGTTTAAAAAAAAAAAGATAATTTGTCATGTGCCTTCAAAAATGATTGTATAACATATTGACAAGGTTACACTTATCAAATCATGCATTCACTCCTACTACTTCAACTTATATTAATACTGCTGGCTTCATTCAGACTACAACTGTACTTTAAACTTCAGAAAGATAAATTAATCCAGATCAAATGCTATACAACCCACGTAATGCAAAAACATTTCTTAAAGTTTTTTACATACAGAACTATGGTTTCAGTTTTCCAAATTATTTTCACACAGTATTTGCTCGTTGAAACTTTAGAACTACTTGCCCTCCAGGCACATTTTAACACTGTACTCTATGCCCAAGAGTAGAAGTAGTAATAACTTTCCTTGTTACAAGGAACCACGGAGAAACAGATGTTTCTGGTCATAAAATGTTGCATGATAGCATATTACCACTAAATTCATTAACAAAGTTGATTTAAAAATAAGTAACTGAGACAACATTAATAGGATACAGCTCCAGATTTCAGACATACGAATGCATGTGTATGAGCTATGTATCTGTAAACTTCCATTCTAGCCAAGAGTGATAGCCTAGCAGCTAACAAAACCTGAAAAGCTATTCAGGTCACTCTGAAGATGCCTAAATTTGTCACATGAATAGCGAGCTCAACTCCTGTAGCCAAATTGATTAGATTGATTGTAACAAGAACTCAACAGCTAGCTAAGCAGGCTCACATTTAATCATTAATATTTACTATCCACAATCTACAGCAGTATGTCACATCACAGGTAGATTAAAAATAATTAAAGGGAGACGACCAAGACAGTCACAAAAGGAAAGTAACGGTCTGTATCACAGCTCCTCAGATCCCATGCACATACAGCACAATCTGAATATACACTGGTGGTCCACAGGAGAATCCAAAGTACTGAGGCACAGGAGGTGAGGAGAATAAACATAAGGGACATAATTAGTCATACACACACAGAGTGCTGGAATCATTATTTTGAGGGATGGGAGTATGAAGATTGTTCCAGCTGCATAGATGTGTATATCTGTATCTATAGATGAAGTAGGGAAGTAGAGAACGCAGGTAACAGCAGTTGAAGCAATCACTGGCCAGTCAAATCCCTGTGACATTCAAGGAAGATGCCAGTGGACAGGGAATACTTTATTTTATTGCATGATTATTGTAGAAGTGCCATGCTTGTGAAACTGATTCCTCTTGAATCTTTAAGGTTGATATGTACGTAAAAAATACTTTCCTAATTTAGTTGTGAATAATGTGTAGTCTTCTAGATTACAACAAACAATTTGCATGACTTGTTTATACATAATATACTGTTAATTTTTTCAGAGAAAATAGTTTCCCTATTAATATGTTTATATGTTTTTAAATTTTTAATATATATTTAAGAGGCTGCTGAAAATTCAATATACAAACCAAACCACTTGGGAAGAGAGTAGACACTCCAGTTACAATTAGTCAGCAGGGAACTGGCTACTTACCTTCACTCTGTGCTCCTAAATTAACCTTTTGAGATAAAAAAGCAGCAGCAAGTTTAAAATGTAATCTTCAGTGTTTTGTAACTGTGCTGTTTTTAATATGTTTTTTTGCAGCTTTGATTTCTTTATAACATACATGCAGCCCAAAATAGCATCCTCTGCTTTTCCAAATCTTCCACAAGCCTGGTGGCAGGTATATCACATATTAAGTAGACAACAGTGTTGTCTGTGCTATCTGAAGACCTCACTCTAATTTAATATAGTGTGTCCCATCATTAACTTTTTGATGTTTTTCATAGAGTATACTCCCAGTGATGCCCAAGTTGATTTGAGTTCATATTAAAGAAAATGTTAAAACAAATACATCACCAGACTAAATGCTTACCAAATTCCATGTACATTGCTTCTACCAAATCCATTAAATTGCTACATATATCACAACTAAACAGACCATTACTAGACCTAATTTGCTAAGGCTGAATATTTTAAATGAGCAAGTTAACAACAGATGTTGATTTGATTATTCTAAATTTATTATAACAAGTTTTGAGAACTGATAAGCAACAGATTGGAAATCATCCAAGGGATGATTTCAAAGAAAAAAGAAAAGCCACCATATTTATTTTTTAAGTTGCCTTTTAGCTTTAATACTTCGTGACTCTTTTGAAATACTCAACAGTAAGTTGGGTTACAAATCTACCATCCAATTCTATAAACCAAATTTTTCAGTTTCAAATCTTTGAAGGTAATTCTTTACCTTCTATGAAAATGTTTCTATTTAAAAACAACAATGCTTTTATTTCCCTGTTACCCATCCTATCAACTCTTGATACCATCTAGAGCAGAACTGAAAAGTCAATCACCCCACCCAATCCTTTAGGACAGATCCTTTAATTTCTTCAAGTAGTTATTGTTACTTCAGCCTTAATGCATAATGAAGATCCCTCTACATCAATGTGTCTTGACATGCAACAGCTAAGACAGAACCCATTCCACACCACCCAGAGAGCCAACTTCTCAGAGGTATACTATTACATATCTCCCAGTAACTGTGCCACTCCAGTATGTCAGTATCAGTATTCTTCACTCTAGCTGACCATTTTATTGTAGATGCCTAATGCAGACTTCCCTACTGAAAGTGGCTTAACTATTGATGGATACACATGATGCTCATAATACTTCTATTTTCATACTTAGTATGTTGACTTCAGTAAGATGCTCTTAAATTGGAAGAATCAATACTGATGTGATTTTGTCATTAAATAACAACTTTCTTTTTCTCTAAAACAGAATCTTTCCTTCTCATCCTGTTCGTAAAGAGCATTGGTTTGCTTGTATAATACTACCCAAACTACGAATTGACTTTTAGGAAAATGACTCGGTGCCAGAACTTTAAGTTTTTCTGCATTATGAACATACGAGTTTCTTGGCCATAGTGATAAATATACACATCAATTGCTTAATATGCTTAACTATTGAAGTAATATTTTAGTACATTCTCAAGGTTCCCCACTACCAGCATCCAATACCTCATTAACAAGATAGGCCATTTATATCATCCTACTGGTAATTCCTTTATTCTCAGTCACTCAGTTTATCCAGGTGAAGTAGGTAAAGTATGTAGCTAACAGCCAATTTCAACAGACATCTGTGTCACTAATAACAAATGTCACTGAAGCTTCAAATTCCTTGGAAAGTTGGTCCAAGCAAGCAGACAAGAGATGGCTGATAAAAAACCCTGACGCATCACCTAATACATCAGTCTTGTCTCAAGGCAACACCAGCTGCATCTAAACCACTCAGAGGGAAGAACAAAAAAAAAAAAAAGAATTCAATTCAACAGTCAAAAGTGACTTCTGGAGGTCACCTCATCCAAACTTTTACTTAGAGGAGATCTAATTTCACTGCTAGATTAGGCTGCTCAGGGCCTCGTGCAGCGGAGTTTTGAATACCTCCAAGAACGAAGATTCTACAGCCTCCTGGGGCAGCCTGTTGCAGTGTTTACCCAACCCTATGGCCGAAACATTTTCCCTAGTATTGAACCAAAATTTCCATGTTTCTACTTGTGCCCATTGCTTTTTTTCATATTACTCTGCACATTCAGGAAGGGTCTGGTTCCACCTTCTCTACACCTTTCTATTAGGAATCTATGAGGTTTCTTCTCATTCCTGTCTTCTTCAGATTGAATAAAAACCAGTTCTCTCAGCCTTTCCTCAGAAGTCCCCTCCAGTTCCCTAAACATTGTGGTGATCTTCTCCTATGTCTCCATGTCTCGTCTTTCTTTTAACCAGGAGCCCCAACCTAGGCCCAGCACTCCATAGGTGGTCTTAGAAGTGCCACATAGAGTGGAATAATCACTTTTCTTGACCTGCTGATGCAGCTTAGCATGTAGTTGGCCTTCTCAGGCATAAGAATTAAATGCAACTCAGTGTTGACAAGAATCCCCAAGTCTATTTCTCAGAAAAACACTTTATAGTCAGTCAATGCCCAGGTTGCACTGCTGCCAAGATTATACCAGCCCATGAGCGAGTCTGTAAACGGCCTTTGCTGAGCTTCCCAGTGTTTCTGTTGGCCTATCTCTCCAGCCTACCAAGGCCCCTCTAATGGCAGCCCTACCCTCCAGCTTCTCAACTTCTCCTACCAGTTTTCTGTCATTCACAACCTTGTGGAGGGTGTAACCTACGCCACTGTCCTGTGCATTGACAAAGACCTTAAACACCATTAGTCAACAATACTTGCCTCAACAAATGCTTCTAGCAGTTGACCACAGGTCAAATTCTGTACCTACCTCCCTCTTCCATGTGCTCATGGCCTTCCACAGAATGGCCCTGAGCAGCATTCGCCACCTGGACCTACTGTTTTCAGTGATTCTCGCTGGTTTTGTTTATACTTGTGACCTCAGACCATCCCCAGTTTTCATCAGGTCATGGTAATTTTGGGTTTTTTTTTTTTACTTCTCCAGTTGATATCCCACAACTACAATCACAGTTCTTTGTACATCTTCTGCTTCTACTATATCCTTTCTAAAGCAATGAATAGGAAAATAGAGGGAGACAATAAAGTAGAACACCATGCTTTACTCAACACAAGAGCACATCACAGAATCAGAAGCAGCAAAATGTTGTTTACCATGCGGGTCCCTCTTCCCTTCCTAGTAATTTTTTAAATCTATTGGCTGCTTTGGGCATTGCTGCGCACTCATTGAACATTCTCTCTGACCTATCCACATGGACATCACAATGTCTTTTTGACTTGTATTCAGCCACAATGGTTGGAAGTGTGTTGTTTCTGAAGTTCTCCCTCCCATATACAGCATTTTCCACATAAGGATTAATTTCTGTCATCTCATTGCCATTTCCTGCATGATCTTTCTACAGTTTGTTAGCTTTTGACTATTAATGCAACATTCAATTTACCTGAAGTCTCTTCTAGTGGTAGCATTAGGTCCTCACACTCATGCCTAAAGAGCCGTACTAGTCTGAGGAGCAAAATGAAACAGCCTTACTGTGTTTTGAAGCTTTTTTCATCTTGTTCATCTATTGACCTAACAAGTAGGTCTAACATTGACCAACCTGTTGTAAAGCCTGGTAGGCTTCCAAATTTTTCCAATGACCATGGCCATTTCTAGTAAACTACTCTCCAAGGTATCTGCTGGGGTGGCTCACTTCTATGCTTCATTTGTTAGATTTTATGCTTTGTTCTTCTCTCCAAATTTCTAACCACTTAATATTCTTGTCTAATCATGCAAGGTTTTTTTAATCCTATTTTGACAGTGATAAACATTTATCCTAAAACACTAGTATTGCTGCTGGAAAAGTCTCTGCACCATGTACAAGTATTAAATCTTTTTTCGTCATTCTTTTCAGTTTTCCCTTTAGCTAGCATTCTCATTTTAGTTATTTGTGGGATTCTCTCCCCTACAAACATCCATCTTATACAAAACAGGAAGTCTTAATATGCTATAAGCTCTTGCTGAGCCACATAAGAAGGCATCTTTAATCATTATACTTCTGTTCCACATTGTAACAGCAGTTCAGTCCATCTTGTCTTTCTTGCTTTTAGAACTCCTCTACAGGTAAGAGCTCTCAGGGGAAAATATGCTACAACCTTCTGAAAGAAAACTACCTAGTAACCAATAGTGGAAGAGTAAGGCTTTACCTGACTAAGACTAGTTATTGTCTTAGTTTATACTTAAAAGTTAAATACAGTGCAAGATAATGTATTAAAACTAGCATGCTGTTTAACTTACCTCCTTGCTTATAAACTGTTAATTCTCGTACAGTTTCCAAGAACTGCCAAAACTTCTCATTACCATCTTCTGCAATAAATTCACTGTTTAAAAATAAAAATGAATTGCCCATAGGTTGACTTTGTCCAAAGACTTATTGCAGTAAAAATCTTCAGTTGTTTAAAATAACAAATACCCAGCAACAACCAAGCATGAATTATTGAATGACCATCTAACACCTCTGCAGCTAAAACACTGAACAGTGGTATCCTTTGGTTAAAAGACATTTTGAACAAAATACTACCAATCTGAACTCAGTCAGAGCTGTAAAGCAAGGAGACTATTCTCTGATACATAAACAAACACAATTTTTCACTTTATTTTTCCACAGGTATTCCAATATACAGTTATCAATAAAATCAAGTCAGCATACAAACTTTATTTAACCGTGGCTAAATATACAAGTAAGAACACAGACTCTGTCAGGTTATAGTTTTTAATCAAGTTACAGGCTTTTATTGATGACAATGCCTATTTTGCTATCCAGGGGAGCTCCCCAACCTCTGGCACACTTCCAAAGATGGGTTAATCCTTAGAAAACATAAAAGGTAAGGTTTGCTTTACTTCAAATACAATTCTTCCATTTACTAGTAACACTTTTTAGTTTTGTGTTTTTTCTTACGGGAACATTAGTTGCTTTTCTTTCCCCTTCATGTCTGCCGAAAAGATCTACTTGCTAGCATGAGTGTGTTGTTTTCTAATCTTTACTTTGGAATTTTGCCACTCCTTTGATTACAAAAGCTTGCAATTATCCCTTTCGTGGGAGTTCTCCAAACAGCAGCAAGTAAGTTTAAACACAAAACAAGTAAAAAAAAAAAAAAAAAAGATTTTAAACCAAACTGGCAGGGAAGCCACAAACACGTAATACTGGAAAACATTTTCACTTTCCATTTTGAAATTGTCAATACAAGATAACAATACCTTTTTTAAAAAGACATGTTTTACTACTACAGCTTCACAGCTTCACTAATACCTTTAGCCATAATTATTTCATTCATGAGTGAAAGTAAACTAATTGGGATGAGACGAAGAGAAACTATTACCCAGTGGAAAGTAGGGGTTGTGCAGATTGGCCCATTGCATCTCCTCAACCTAACCTGCAAAACGCCTAAGTTAAACACAAAGCAAGCTAAGGAGCACGCTTAAAACGTGGCAAAGCCTGTCAGCACTACCCATAACGTTTTACAAAGGGAGAAAACAGTTAATCCTTAAACCGAAGGAGTAGTTTAACACACCCTCTGGTAGGAGAACGGAGAAAGGCCGCCACCCCTCCTGACAGCCCACCTCCCCTCTCCGCCGCGCAGCGGAGAGAAGGCGCCCCTCCTTCTCCCGCCCCCTCAGTCAGGCGCCCCC
>NW_010521490.1:60517-61965 GCF_000687285.1 Phaethon lepturus | reverse complement strand
CGCTGCGGCCAGGGGCTTCTCCGGAGGGCAAAGCAGTCTGCAGCGAGGCGCGAGCCTTCCCTTACCCATGACGTGTACTCTTTCATTTGGTGCTGGTTGCTGTGGGAACCGCTGGCATGGCCCCTCCAGAAGCAGTCCTGACAGAGCTGGTAATTGTGACACTGCTGGCAGCGGTAGCGAAACCCCATCATGCTCTCGCTGTGGCAGTAGGAACACTCGACGGGGTGGAAGACTGTGCGGGAGAAAGAAACGCCAAGCCATAAACCAAAGCAGAGAAACCCCCAGCACAAGTTTACGGACAAATCGCCAAATTGAAGGGCGAATCCCTTCATTGTTTCTAGCATCTGCTGCATCAGATGCCGCCTGCAGCTTTGACTCATGGAAACTGGAGTAGCCACCCAAGCAACCTGCTGCCCGGCCATGGGCAATGCTTCCTACGCTGGGCCCCAAACCCTCCATCACTTCTGAGCTGATGCCTGCACCTCCTGCTCGCAGCAGCGAAAAACGTGTTCAGTGTCCCACAGAATACGCAAGAGAGGAAATTCATATGTGGGAAAATCCACGGCGCCCTTCAGCTGCATTACTGGGAGAAGCTGAATGTTTCACCGTGCCGTGAGGAGATAAAGCGATGTGCCTCAGAGGAAGAGTCAGACTCAGCTGTCTGATTACTGGAAGCACAAAAATGTACTTAGGCATGTCGTTGTCTCTTAATTATTGCTGTCACATCTGTACAACTGGCATCATTTAGGTACCTATATATGGAGCTGAACACTTAGCGTTGGATGCCTGGATTTGGAAAGCTGGACATTGAAGGGACCCATGTGGTCCTCTTCTCTGTTCCACTTGGAAGCAGACAGTAACGAGGATTCAAGTCACTGAGCATGCTAAGGCACCAGTCTTGACTGGTGCCTTCTGAAGCCTCTTCCTGGCAATAGTGCTATTTCTGTTCCTCTCTCCTCACTACAGCATGTAGCCAATTCACCACGGGGTACTGAACATCTTCTTCCCAGACACCTTCTGCTCTTCTGTTGTAAGGTTCAGTCTGGGAAGACTTGGATCAGTGCTGAGTGTGTCAAGGTTTGAATTCCTTGCCAGAAATTTGCAGCAGGAAGGGTGAGTGCCTTAGGCTGGGAAACTGGGAAGCTGGTGAGGGACAGGGATGGATGACAAGAGCTTGAGAGAAGTGGGGTAGATATGTGGCTCTGTAGCCAAGAAGGACTTGGGAAGGTCACCTTATCCTCCTTGATGCCTTTCAGTGGAAGAGGGATTTATTTAGTACAAGAACACATACAACTGCCTCCTTCTCCTCTTATGACCAAAAAGTAGCTGCATCCCCCAGCACCCCAGCCTTCCTCCAGCCCCATTTTCTTGTTGGAAATATGGTATAAATGTTTTTACTCCTCAACATGGCAAGTATGTATGATCTTTTCTTCCTCCTGCCTGCTCCC
>NW_010521490.1:47529-60486 GCF_000687285.1 Phaethon lepturus | reverse complement strand
TTCCCTACAGTGTCCCAAACCTTCAGTTATGTTAGAGGTAAACCTTCAAGGGAGCAACAACACAGGAATATTCAACAAGCCCCTTACACAACAACCTCTGAGGTGAAATATTGGGCTGGAAAACTGTTTACAAATAACCTATTTATCTTGCTAAATTAATGTTTTAACACTTTCATACAAGCCTCTCCCATTTTAAAATCTTCCTTTTTCCAGATTTAGTATTGGAATAATGACTGTCAGCATCATTGCCTCCTGATGATCAATAGCAAGAAATTCTACGTTAGGAACAAGCACAACCAGCTAAATAAGACAGTAAAAAGGCATTCCTTGTCTTGTCTTTTTTTCCCTATTTAATATTGGCAGTGCCAGTCCTTGTGGACAGCAGAAGCAGATTGCTTTGGAGCTGGGGAACTCTTCCAGAACTACACAAGGAACTGTACAGTTTGTGGGCTACAATTTGGTAGTGCACACAAGTGAGATGAGATGCACAGGCTTTTTAACTCTGCCCCTGCACTTTCAGTGTGGCAGCACCTTCTACAGAAACAGTATGTGAAGGCTTTGGCTGGAGGACTACATTTGTGAGTCTGCGAACTTCTCCCTAGGTTCTCAAGAAGTTGGAAGGCTGAAGAAGATGTTACTGTCCAGGGACATGCAACATACACTGTGCAATAATCAAAGGATTTGTTCCTCATGGTTCCTTCCTGTCTTAAAATCTGTGATCTACTCATTTTGGTGAAAGACAACCCTTGAGGAGAAAGAGGTATCTCATAGTTAAATCCTCATCATCCACACAAGCAAAGGGTAAGGACAAATCTGGAACTGCCTTGCTCCTTTTCAGAGTACTTTGTCTGGCAGTGTAGGCTTAAGAGGAGATCCTTCATAAGGATCTTTTGGCTGGTATTTTGCACTGCACTGGACACCTCTTGCCAAGAATATTGCATGAACGGAAACAGCCAAGCTGCTCTTTCTCTGCTGCCATATGTCATAGCTAATAAAAGTTGTGGCCTTGATAGTTTACCGAATGTAAGTGTGCAAATGGATCAAGTCCTATCACTCTTTGCTTATCCAGAGCACAGGAGGAGAGGACATCATCAGGATAATTTCCTGAGCATAGCAAAAATTAAGCCATGTTCCTGGTCGAATGTTCAACTGGATTCTTTAAATATTTTACCAGTGACTGTAAAAATAGCACATCTAATCAATGAACCCAGTACAGTAGTTCCTGCAAAACCATCTACAGAGTGAGAAAATCATCACAGAAAAGTTTACTCTTGTAACTCTTTTTTGGCAGCAGCTCTTACTTACCATTTTCAACATTTGCCAGTCGATGCAGAAGTGGTAACCACACTAGACACTGTGGCGGAGGATCAGACATGAGCGTATCCAAGAAAGTGTTTAATGTGACTTTTTTCTGCTCAAACAAGCAAACAAACATGCACAAAGAATCAGTAATTAGACATATCAAACTGATTTTATCTTGCCCTTAAGGAAACACTTGGAAACAAGTTTCAGACACTGTTTGCTTGTAGCCCCGGTTTACTAAAAAGAACAAGTGATACTAGCAAAGATTTTCCAGACAATTTTTAGTAGTTACAATGTATACCACTGATGACTAGCAGTCCTTTTCACAAGGTTGTGTTGAATTGGAGATACTTACCTCCCATTCACTTCAAGACTCTCTTATAAAGTCATTGCCTGAAGATGCCTTGTGAATAAGGTTGGCATTCAGCTCTTCATGTTCTCATGTGTTTTGAGTACCCCATAACGAGTACAACTGCATGCAGGGTATCACTATGTATTACCAATTTTCACATGAAAAGCCACGGCAGAGAATGACTGGTGGTACTCCAACAAAGAAAACTAAAGAAAATAATGACAAGGGAATATAAATTCAAAACAAATATAGGGTAAGGACAAACCATCACAGGCAATTGTCTTATGCTGTCTGTTGAGTGATGGTAACTGGTTATGGGTAAGCTCTGATTTTGGGATGACATGTTTGCAGATGCTCAGGGACTGCAACTGTTCCTAAACAATCCACACCTGTAAGCACTTAAAGGCCTATGCCCCTTTATCTTTCAAAGAGGTTCAAACTCTAAAGTATCCCTGTCGATTTAAAAAATACAATCTAGGGCTTTAAGTTTCTTAGGCATCTGGAAAAAGTCAGCACAAATCTTAGTTCATTTGTTTTTTTCAGACCTAGAGGTGATATTTCAGCCTGAGATACCTCCATCATAAATACTTGCTCTTTCCTACCTAGTATACTGGCTACACAAGTGTGTATTAAAGTACACAGCTACTGAGTGGTCAAGGACAGAGGGTCCTTAAGAAATCAGCAACTGAACCTTCCTTTAAAGTAAAATTAAGATGCAACAACACTGAGCCCTGTTGAGAATGTGTGCAGATATATTTTATAGACATACATATTTAAGTAGGATCCCCACATCCAAAGGGATCACTAAATTTTCATATCTGATTGCATAAGCTACTGCTTTAACTTGCTAAAGAACTGTGGTTATCCCATGAGGAAAGAAAAACAGCAGCTATGCAGTGACATGTATCATCTCCATGTGTTGTGGAGTGCTTTTAAGAGCTGAGATTTCCAAATGGAGTGTTTGTGCTGCATTTATATACAATTGCCACCAGATGTAAAGAAAATCATTATTTCTCTTATAAACTGAGTGATCAGTTGAAAATATCTCACTCTGTAACAGTCTCAGGGCTGAAATATTGCAAGATATTGGGAAACATATAAAGGTATTTGTCCCTAAAAGAAGAGAAAATACTTCAGGCTAGCTGTGAAAATGGTCTTGATTCTCTAATGAACAGAAATAGCCAGAATATGAGCTCTAAATCTCACTGAGAGACTATATTTTCCCAACATCACCTGCAGTATGAAAGTCCAGTCAAACAGCTACCATCTGCTTGTTGTATGAATGATCTTCCCAGCCATGGAGGGTGGATAACCACTTCCCGAATGGGCATCCTATGCTATAAGGCCATTAGCTCACAGAAAAGGAACTTTCTTTTGGAAATCTGCTGTGGATGTCTGGCATGGCTTTGCTGACCAATGCCACCAACAAATGTCTGTGCTGTCTGCAGCAGAACTGAGAACAGGAGGAGAAAAGGCAGAACTAAGTCTCGGAAAAGAAGGGTCCTCCAGTGCCCCATACTGCAGAGCTGAGTAGCCTTAAGTCTTCCCTCTGCTCTTGAAGGCAGATAAGTTGGCAGCAAACACACAACCAGTCTAAACAAGCAAATAGATGGGGAGACAAGAACAGCTCTTCCACAATGGAACAGGCTTTTAACGCAGCTATAATTTAAAAGTTGATTTGCACCAAATAAAGCAACTTAGCTTCACTGACAGCTTTATGGCTGAACTCCTCTGGTGGTCACTGAATTTATTACGGATTATAGAGAGCAGTGTCCCTTAAAAGGACACCAGCAGAGCAATTTCCATACATTTTAAAAGGCACGTTTTCCTCCTGCAGTTTTTTTTTTTTTCAGCTGCTGGGTAAGTTGAAACTGAAAGCTGTTTTCTAAATATACGCTACATGCAGATGGAGTCTAGGTTTGTGGAATAACACTTAGCCAAGTGCTAAGAAAATGAAGTTAGTGTCTATCTTTTTAGTTTGGGATAAAAAAAGAGAAATAAAAGTTTTTTTATAATAATAACACTACTTTTTAATACAAATACAGTATAACATCACAGTAATCCTACCTATGGTGGTGATAAAACTCCTTTTTGTGCCACAGATTTATATTCTGAAACAATAAGTCACTTGCTCTGGCATTTCTGCTCCATAAATTTGCTGATGAGGAAACACTGTTGTTTCTATTTTGAATAGCCATTCAATCTAGCAGTGGTTCACAGACAGAGGAAAATACATAGTTTGATGAAGTAAAATTCCCCAGTACAATGCGGAATAACAAAACATTTCTGCAATAGGAAAAATCCTTTCAGATGCAAACTGAAATGGCTTTGACATCATGAGCAGAAGATAATTCCCAGAATTTTTTCTTTCCCTGAAATTGAGGAATCTGTCTATCAGAGGGCTGAAAGGCTTCTGGTAAGCAAAAGTGATCCATACTGAGAACAACAGAGCAAGTGCCAAACTTACCCGAAGGTATCAACTTCTGATAATGTTAAGTGCAATATGAGAGAGCTGCCCGGCAGAGAAGGACCTGGGGGTGCTGGTTGACAGCCGGCTGAACATGAGCCGGCAGTGTGCCCAGGTGGCCAAGAAGGCCAACAGCGTCCTGGCCTGTATCAGAACTAGTGTGGCCAGCAGGAGTAGGGAAGTGATTGTGCCCCTGTACTCAGCACTGGTGAGGCTGCACCTTGAATCCTGTGTTCAGTTTTGGGCCCCTCACTACAAGAAGGATGTTGAGGTGCTGGAGCGTGTCCAGAGAAGGGCAACGAAGCTGGTGAGGGGTCTGGAGCACAAGTCTTATGAGGAGCGGCTGAGGGAACTGGGGTTGTTCAGTCTGGAGAAAAGGAGGCTGAGGGGAGACCTTATCGCTCTCTACAACTACCTGAAAGGGGGTTGTGGCGATGAGGGTGTTGGTCTCTTCTCCCAACTAACTAGTGATAGGACAAGAGGAAATGGCCTCAAGTTGTGCCAGGGGAGGTTTAGATTGGATATTAGGAAAAATTTCTTTATCGAGAGGGTGGTCAAGCATTGGAACAGGCTGCCCAGGGAGGTGGTGGAGTCACCATCTCTGGAAGTGTTCAAAAAACATGTGGATGTGGTGCTTCAGGACATGGTTTAGTGGGCATGGTGGCGCTGGATTAATGGTTGGACTTGATGATCTTGAAGGTCCTTTCCAACCTTAGTGATTCTGTGATTCTGTGACTAAGACTGTAAATATCACTTATCATAGTGTCATAGGGATATGTTGTTTTGAGTCTCATTTCAAAACTCTGGTTCATCCCTTGTTAACACGTAACGAGGATTACATAAAGTGAATTTAAGTGAAATGTTAGACTAGATTTACAAGAGCACTTGGCTGCCTACAGATGCAAAACAGCAGCTTTGTAAATCTGCTGTGTACCTACATCAGTCAGAGACCTAACTCTCGTTAGCTTTAAGTGGAGATTGTGAACTAAACCATCTAATGCTTGTTTGGAGACCTTATTTTTTAAGGTACCTTAGTACCCTTTCATTTCGATGCAATGTCAATGAAAATGCCCTTTCTAATGGCTGCTTAGATAGAAAATGAGGCCTGAATGACATTTTTTCAAGAGAAAAAAAGGCGTTTTTCATCTTTAACATTACCGTGTCCAACATGCAAAGCTTGAATGCCCTGTTGCCATGCAAAGCTCTCTTTTATTATTTTAACACAAAACTACCAAAAATCACTTCACTATGTAAATTCTTCAACATAGGATGAGGTGCTGTATTAAGTCTCCCTCTGTGAAACAAGACTAGTTTCACACATGCAAGCATTACCATTTAAAATTATTTGGGAGATGATTCAATAAATTAATTTCAAAAATGCCTTTGAGTTGACTGGAATGCCTATTGATTAGTGATGAAACTGAGGGAAAATAAAAAACGAGACTCAATTTTGCATGAAAATGACATTATTCCTCCTCCGTTCAACTTATTTGTTCAACAGTATTCAGTTAGTGTATGGAAGGATAAACAGAAGGAAAATACCACTTTATTTCTAACATTTTCCCAGTTTCAGCATCTTCCCTTACCTTACATTTATGGAATTATACAGTGTGATGTAAGTCAAGAGCCAGAGGGATCCCCTTCTCCATTGGAGAGGTGGACACCCAGCCCCAATTATAAGATCTTTTGAAGTGCTAGCTATTAGATGCAGCCAATATGTATTCATTGCACCTACAGAGTCTGGCGAGTTGTGGAAAAATCTTGTATTCAGCATAAATTAATTGCTTTCCTGACCCTAGCTTATTGATGTTATCTGTAAGAGACTAGAGATTTTCTAATACCTAGTGATTCCTATTTTCAATAAAGGTTTAAGGTAATTTTCTACTCACTTGTGAACTTTGTGTGTCTGTACAGTGTCACTTCAAAAACACATAGTTTGATTTTTTGGTGAGAATTGAGTTTTGTGTGGAGAAGGTGAAGTCTCATATATGCTTGCAGCAACAACAACTAACCACAGAGGAGGACTGCATGTCTTGGGGCATTTGTATCACCTAAATGTATCCAACTTAGGTGCTCAAATTAGGACGTTAGTCTCCTCAGGCTTCCTCATTTAGGATCATGTAAGATAAGATCCTGCACTGAATCGCTTTTTGACTAAGCCTTTCTCTCCTCCATGCTTATAGGGGGAACCTATAGAGACTAGCTTCCTATTGAAGGCACCTGGCCTACATGCTAGAAATTAGCAAAGTGGACCTCCCCTCCACTCAGCCGTATGTTTCCTGGGCAAATATGGACATACGTGTAAGAAAGGAAGGAAGCCTCAGCCTGCTCAGAGGTGTGATTGGGATCCTGTGTCTAAGATGCTCACTGTTCATTTACCTGTTGCGAGAAACAGGATTTTGCTGACTGCTCAGTGTAACCGAAGGAAGGCCCTTCGAAAACAGCCGTGGGCAGCTTGAGAACCTCCCGCAGAAACATGTCGTATCTGCCATAAACCATCACTCCACTGGAGTCGGAAATCATTGAGAAAATATCTGAGGGGGTAGAAAAGACAAGAAAAGGACACGGCAACTTCAGTGAGAGCTACGGATTTGCTCTGAATTCAGTATCATCTGATTTGAACCAGAAGTGCTAAACAACATGTGCTGCTTTTGGAAACCTTCACTATTACTGCATCTTTAATTATAACCTCTCTCAATAGAAAACAAAAGGAATGATTTACATATAAAAAAGTAGCTGATTTTGATATTAAAATATTCCTGCTTTTTTCCATTGCACGTGGTCATTTTTTTAAGCAAAGTCTGAAGCATGGCATGAGGCAGTAATTTAATCAGATAAGAAGGATCTAATTTGACAAGATATGCAACATCAGCTTTTTGCCTACTGCCAGCTTACTATGACAAATCCAAATCTTCACAATGAGTTCATTAAGTCAGTTGTTATTGTTTCAGACACACAAAGCACTGAAGGTCTTTCAAATGCATTACTTTTCACTCTTCTCCATTTTTTTGCTCTTTTGTTTATGTCTAAAATATCATGGTTTTATTACTCCAGAGATGCATGTTTCTCAGCCTTTACTTTTCCCCTTGTTTAAAATTATCCTAAGCTTAGCAGGGGATCACAGACTAGAGAACATTTATAATTTTTCAGGCTGTCATGTCAGCTGCTTCATTTCCAGGAACCTAGAAGGAAACTTCTGACAACAGGATTCTGGGACTGCTGACTCAAAAAATCAGCATCGTACTCCAGCTTTCCACGGGATGGACGCTGCTCCTATTCTTAAAGCAGCCTAGGGAACAAACAGCATTCAATTTATAACAGTGTTCAATTTATAATTTAAGTTCAGTCTGTTTTTGAGTTTCTATATAGAAATAATATATTAAAAATTGGCACCAAATCTGGAAGACTAAATTAACACCTGGGATTTCTACTTGTCTACTCTAATCAACAATTTGTAAAGTCAGTTTTCTTCAGCTGTGGTAGAAGGCTCAGAGGAAACTGACAGTTGACATTAATCCTTTGGTCAAAAAGTATGGAAAAAGGTGTTCTGGATGTGAGCTACAGACATCTTAGCAATAAATAGGAAGTCTTTCATTGCAGCTACTGGTAAACTATGCCTTGGCTATTGGGGAACTGGGAATAAATCCTGTGAAATGAGAATCTGTTCTCCAAAACAGACAGAACTACTATGTGCCCTATGGGAAGATATATAAATACTGCATAAATACATTGTACTTCTAAGTGTGAAATGAGAGAGGTGTTATTAAAAAAAAATCTGAAGAAATTTCAAGCACTTACTGTACTGTTAATTCAATCATCCCAAAGAAAAAAAATCAAAGTCCACCAATCACAACCTCAATACATGCAGTTTGTCTTAAAAAAAAAAAATGAAGTCCATTGTGAAGTTCAGCCAAACGTTTAGCAGGATTTACTTGGAGATATATATAGTGCAAACCCTAAACCCAGCCATAAAACTGCAACTTATCTCTCTTCCTACCTGTACTGTTATCTCTCCAAGTGCAACAATGATTAACAGGTAAAAAATGTGTCACCCAGAAGACTTACATCTTAATTTGTCCATGATCTTTCCTCCACAAAGAGTTGCCAAGGCCATTTTGACAGCAAAAACGGAAATTTTACCATGTCCTTCCCTGTTCAAAAGTAGAAAGTAGACATATTTTATATGTCCATTTTATAATATGGACCTCTTTTCACTTGAAATGTATATCATTGACATGATATATTGTAATGTACACTCTATGTGGATTGATATGCCAAGAAATAAGACCGTCAAAATCAAAGTTCCCTTTGTGGGAACACACATCAGTATATTGTTCTGTAAAGATCTCAGAACAGATTTATTATGCATAGGAAGCTCAGTATTAAACTGTTTATCTCATTATGCACTAAGGTGATGATTATTACTGCTATTCGTGCTACAGCAGCACTGAAAGACATGTATCACACTCATGGTCTCCCCATCCTAAGTGCACTGTGTATCTTTTGTCCCTAGAAGATTTCAAGTTAAGTGCAAAAATCAACGCTGGGAACAAAAATGAAAAAACAGAAAGGGCTCACACGATTGCATAAGCTGCACATTGTACTTGTCAGTAAGTCCTGACAACTGCCTTTTAAATGATACACTTGACCCCTATGAACCTTTAAGAAGGACTTTGCTGAAAAATGGGGAATAAATCTGCACCCAGAATGAGCAAAGGACATTTGTTGTGATATGTAGAGGAGTCTTGCCTCTGGTTTGTTCAAGTTGAGGCTATGCCTGGCTCTCTATTTTCAACTTAAAACACATAATGCTATTAAACCCAAAACCTTAGGTATATGCCTTGGGGCAGAAAGATGTAGCTTTTTCTGTAAATCCAGTCACTTTCAGGTAAAAATAAAGGGCTTTTTTTTTCTCCCTGGAGGGATCAGACCACATACTGCACTCTCAGGATGCAGCGTTCACCTTTAGCACATTGCCAACTTCTTCAACTGCCTTGAAGCATGCAATGGCTTAACTTTATTGCTCTTCTTGCTATCCTCATTCTCCCATTACAGTCATGATGGTCCCCAATGACTACCCGCCATTACAGAAGCCGTGGTATATTTGAGCTGCATGAATAATACATGACTTCACACACTGCCAGGCACTCGTAGTTCCTAAAAGACCTATCCCTCAGTTTAGCCAAAACTAAGTCCATTTTTGACAGGAATGGCAGAACAAAAATGCTGTAATGTTTAGTCCCTTTCCAAAGATGAGAATGAACATGCTCTTGTAAGTTCATCTGCTTTTTAATGTTCATTTTTTTGGCATCCAAACAGTAAATGTGGTTTTTCTTGGAATTCTCAGAGTCTTACTATAAGGTAGTAAGAGTCCACAGCTGCACTGGAGCAACTATTATCTGTCATCCAAACTCCTTAGCATTACTCGATAGCTTTCCATATGCCTGTTTAATGACATCGTGTTTAATGAGAACACATTGTTGTCATGCTTTAAAAAAGAGACAGTCTTTATCAGGGAACGTTATGTTTATAAGAGATTTCCTGTTAAAATATGCATAATTATGTCTTACATAAGATAGTCTAACTGCACTGGCAATAGCAATATACAGAAATTTAGCTCTTCATCAATATTTCTGAAATTACTCTGTTGTCACTCATATTCTAATGAAGAAAATTGTGTCTGATCATGACTAAAAGATAAACTGATTCTGGAAAGACACAGAGCCGGTGACTGTGTGTCTCTCTCTGCTAACCCCAAATCAGACTAATACGGTAACATATACATACATCATAGACAGGAATGGTATACTCATATCAGTACATTAAAGCATGCTATATCCTTCACTGCTATGTTCATTAAGTCACTCAGACTTTAGAAAATTAGAAGTTCCCTAAGCTTGGCTAGGTAATAATCTTTAAAGTTCAGTAAACTGGATTTAGTTCTACATCAGTTTAACCCATTATTCTAAATATTAATGTTCTTAACATGTATTGAAAACTCTGCTTTTTGTCAGAAAATCAACTAGAGATAGAGATAAAAAGAAATAAATACACTGCTTCAGTATTTAAGAAATAAATCTTTACTATGTTCTTTAATCCTGGCTTTTGTGCACATCTTCTTTTTCATTATATAGTGTTCTCTTTGACTGGCTTCCTAAGATTAAAATCACACCATAGGAATTTCCAGTCTTCTGCATTTCTCATTTGACTTCTTCATTGACTGGATTCTAATTTCTGTAAACCAGGACCTAGCACTGCTAGAGCTGAGAATTTGGTAATTTTGTATTCTTTTTGTGCATGCTACCCTTTAGACCTTTGGGGATTTTAATGCACTCTTTCATCATGAGGTTTTCACCTGCCTTTAAAACAGTTGCTATACATAAGAAAAATAAATGCTAAGTGGAAGCAATGGTGTCATTAAGAAGCAACGGAAGAATTAGAGGAAAAAAAAAGCCCACGTGGAATTGCTTCAGATTTAGATTATTTTTCCCAGTAGGTTTAGTTACATTTACTAATAGGATTATATTTTTGAATGGCAGACACATATCAACTCGTGTTCAGCTTTCCACCTCAGAGCCATCGGCTTTTCCCATACTCAAACAGTTATAGAACAGAGGAACAGAAAGAGAAAAGATTTTATTTATCTCTTCAATCTCTCCTTTTGAGTTGATTAGTTTTGACACTGTATTTTGTATTGGTCATTTGTATTCATAAAAGCATCACTAGAGCCAGTATAAATTCAATTTGCCCTCCAAATATGTATGTGTGTGCGTGTGTATGCGCATACATATACACACATGCATATATAACTATATATGACTGATGAACGATCAGGATAATGGAGCCTAAGACTCGCCAATATAATTTGGATCCAGAAGTGCCCTAAGCTATATCTAAGCACTACAGATGCCCTTGACTGGCAGCTCTGGGGCCTCGCAGTGTTTGCTGCGTAAAAGTATACGCTGAAGCAGTGGCTCACAGCAGCTTGAAGATCCCTATTGAAGCTGGTTCTCCCTGAAAGAAGCTTTAGGCTGGCTAATGCAAAGAGATATAAATTTTACTAGTGGAAATAGGAGAGGACATAACATATTTTTATTTTATATAGCACCTCTCTTACCAAGGTTACTCTTCAGCTCCCTACAGCAAAGCACCCTAAATGATGGCAGAGGCAAACCTTGAAGCTGATACGCACTTAGTGACAGCACAGGATGGAGCAGTTCGGAAAGGCAATGATGGCCAGGGCTTAAGGTTATCTCCTGCTGCTTGGGGAAAAAAGGGCAAAAAATAATACATGCTTTTAGACACCAGAGCAGAGCAGAAGGTTTCGTCTCCAAATGCATGGCCGCAGAGAGAGCGAGCCTCTCCCAAGAGCAAGGAAGCCCCACAGGCTGCCTGATAAAATCCATGCACCATACAGGGCTAAGTCCAGCTCCAGGGCCTGAATTTGTTTTTCGGGTCAGCAATGTCTATGATGTATGTGTATGTTACTGTATTAGCCTGGTCTGGGGTTAGCAGAGAGAGAGACACAGTCACAGGCTCTGTGTCTTTCCAGGATCAGTTTATCTTTTAGTCATGATCAAACACAATTTCGTTCATTAGAGTTATGAGCGACAATCAACAGAGTAATTTCAGAAATATTGGTGGGAGATTCATTTCTATACATTGCTACTGCCAGTGCAGTTAGACAATCCACCATCCACCAAATGGATGACACTGACATTTGTCAGGATCTCTATCAATCCTCGTACTGAGACAGCCATATGGTGGGGAAAGCTGTAAAGAAATAACATCTTTAGATTTAGATATCACATCTTTAGAAATAGCAAATGTGTCCTGTGAAATGGACATTGAAAAAATGTGATTTTTTTTTCATTAACTAGGCATGAAGTGGTGCCTCCCCAATGCTTTAAGTTATCTTTTCCAAAAATAACGAAATTTGTTCGGCTACTTGTGGGCCTCCTACTGCCCACCTTCATCAGGGCGGCCAATTCCGAAATGCCACAGATTACAGATTCCCATTTTCACAAACAGGTTTCAGAGTGGAAATTTTATTGGAATCAAGCAAAATTCTTTCATTTAGGAGAACAAAATGCATAATGACCAAATCTCCAAAATGCATTTTTTTGCTGGACTTCCTTTGTAAAAGCTAGCTGGCCTGTACGGCTTTCAATGATCAGTGAAGGTGGAGAAGAGAGAGAATTAAACACTTCACAGCTCTGAATAGATGGCTGAGCAAGAAGTTATACTTCCAAAACAGATATTGAACATCTTTATGTATTGAACTCACTATGATTCAGATATGCATTTTGATGCATATGCCCCCCATAAACAAGGGCATGAATATTTTGTTTGTCTTTGTAGAAGTGTCCTGGTTTCAGCCAGGGTAGAGTTAATTTTCTTCACAGAAGCTAGCGTGAGGCTATGTTTTGGATTTGGGATGAGAAAATGTTAATAAGGTGCTGATATTTTGAGTTGTTGCTAAGTAGTCAAGGACAGTCCAGCTTCTCATGCTGGCCTGCCAGCGAGCAGGCTGGGGGTGCACGGGGAGCTGGGAGGGGACACAGCTGGGACAGCTGACCCAGGCTGGCCAAAGGGATATTCCCTACCATATAAAGTCACGCTCAGTATATAAAGCTGGGACAAAGAAGATGGAAGGGGTGGAGGGACATTCGGAGTGATGGCGTCTGTCTTCCCAAGAAACCATTACGCATGACGGAGCCCTGCTTCCCTGGAGATGGCTGAACCCCTGCCTGCCCATGGGGATTAGTGAACAAATTCCTTGTTTTGCTTTGCTTGCGTGCGCGGCTTTTGCTTTACCTGTTAAACTGTCTTTATC